>NC_057796.1:245283597-245553844 GCF_018294505.1 Triticum aestivum | reverse complement strand
CAGCGGCGGCGGCGGGGCGTGTTGCGGGCGGCGGCGGGGCTCGGCGGTGAGGGCTCCGGCGGCGGCGGTGGTGAGAGAAAGAGAGGGGGGTTATTTAAGGAGGGGGGGGTCCGGTGCCTTGGGGAGGGGCAAGGGCGGCGGGTGGCGTAGCCGGCCGGGACTCGGGCGGCGATCCCGTCTCCGGGGCGGAGACGACGGGGCGGCGGGGCTGGGCCGTCGGCTGGGCCTTTGGCCCAGTCGGCGCGCGGGCGGATTTTTTTATAAATAAGTTCCGCGAAAATATTACGTAGAGAAATAAATAAAAATCAGAAAAATATGAAATAAATTTTCCCCGTCTAGTTAGAAAATCTAGAATAGGGTGAACATTTTTTTAATTCAAAATAAATATTTTGAAAACATGCAATATTTTTAATGCACTAAAAATTGCAAATAACATCCAAATAAATTCCAAATAATGATTTTAACATTTTCCTCCAGTATTTCAATTGTTTTGGAGAAGTCATATTTTCTCCTCTCGTTTATTTAAAATGAAATATTTTTCCGGAGAGAAAAATAATTAAAACCAAAATCCTCGTCTTATTATTTGATGAAAATCAAATTTGAAAATTCGAGAAAATCCCCAACTCTCTCCGAGGGTCCTTGAGTTGCTGAGGATTTATCGAGGATTTGTCAAAATGCAATAAAACATGATATGCAATGATGATCTATGTATAACATTCCAAATTGGAAATTTGGGATGTTACACCCACCTGTCATTCTCTCTTCTCCCTCCTTTTCTTCCACCTCACGCACACCTTCCCCCTCACAGTAAAACTGGAGCTGTAGCATACATGGCCACGAGGGCAGCCACGATCCCGCGCCTCCCCTCCTATAAAACCCCCAATCCATCGCTCTAGGGTTTCTCTCTTCCCCTCCCGCCGCCGCCACAAGCCCTCTGCTTCCTCTCGCTGTTCTTCTCTTCTCCAAGAACAGAGAACCCGAGAGAAAACCCCGCCGGCGTCCGTCGTCCTTCTCGCAGCCGGAGGGCGTCAAGATCATCTCCGACATGCCCATCTTCTTCCTCTACGTCCACTACGTCCGTTCAGGCGTCTTCCCCGCACCAGGTCGCCTCCACTACGTCGCCGTCTTCTTCCCCTGCTTCCTCTTCTTCACGGAGCCGAACGCCGCCATGATCAGCGCCTCCTCGCGCCGCTGACGTTGTGCTTCCGGCCTCTTCGTCTTGTCCTACGAGACCCCGGTGAGCAGCCGCCCCTCCTCGCTCTCCATCGGCGTCGTTTGTTTTCCGTTCGGCCTCGATCTGTTCATGCCAGACACTTGTCGCTGTACCCTTGCCTTGCGCACGAAACAGAGCACCTCACTCTCTGTCCGTAGCTGCGTCCACGCACACCATGCTATGCTCGTGTCCTTGCCAGTTTCCTCGCACGCCCGCGCACCCGCATGCCTCGTCGCGTCGCTGGTTTCGGCCGCCATGGCCGTGACCTCGAGCTCGAGTTCGTGCTCGTGTACGTCGTTGTACACCTCCTCTGTTTGCTCTGCTTCTTGCTACACACATGCTCGCTGACTTCGTTACCCTTGCCGGCCTTTCTGCACCCCCACGCACATGCATCTGCACACGCGCATGGCCGCGCTCGATTACGAGTCCGTGGCCCTGCTTCATCTCGCCGCCGCCATGGCCGAGGCGACCTCGAGCTCGTCCTCGAGTCTTCCCGCACGCCCTAGTCTTCTGCATGATTTATCCTCACAGCGCACCAACGTCCCTGTTCCGCACGCCCGCCGGTGCTCTATAGCCTCTATAGTCGCCGTCTTGATCGAGTTCGCCGCCAGCAAGGATCCTTGTTCGTTCATGGAAGGTCAGGGATTGGCCTTGGCATCCATTCAAAGTGTGCCGTGATCCTACTCTAGCGAGATCATAGCACTAGCCCAACTGGTTAGCCACACGCGCTTGCATCTGGGAGGTACTGGGTTCGAGTCCCAGGTGCCCCCAGTTTTTGCCTTGTTTTCTTTTTCTCTGCAGAATCACAGTGAGAAATTTCAGATTCTCAGACCACAGTCGACTACCCACAGTCAACTATGGTCTCGGGGACTACACCCAGTGGGTGCACTCAGCGTGCCCCCACTCGTTCAAAGACTCAATCGACTCAATCCAAGTCGACTCAAATAGAATTGTGCAACTTTAAAACAGTCACACCCCAGTGGGTGATCGGATGAGAAATAAGATCAGTCAGAAATCAACTAACCTGGACATTGGTCTGCAGAGCAGCGCCGGCGTTGAAGGCCACCTGACTGGCCTCGTGCACCACTTTCATCTGCCCATCACAAGATTCAACTGAAGAAGAGCTTCCTTGGCGGCACTCGGTGGGTCGTCTGGAGTTTGATACGCAGTGAAAAGCGATGATGGCAGAGCAGTCGAAACAGCCGCTGGGTCTGACGCGTGGAGTTGTAATGGAGCAACAGGGGTCTGAGCAGCTGATCCTAATGGGCAATCAGTCAACAGCGGGATAGTGATAGTGACGTTGGTGCGAGCCGGATCTGTCGATCGCTTGACCGTCGTCCCAGGCATCAGTGTCGACTGAGGAACCTGAACCTCAGGCGCTTTCTCGCTCAGTCCCTTGTCCCTCCTCCTCCTTTCCCTCAGGGGCACTTCTTCTTCATCGTCCGGGAGCACAAACAATCCAGTCGTCCAAATAAATTCGAGTCAGGCAGACTTACTGGCTTTGGAGGTAGCTGCGTCGTCGGATTCCTCGTCGTCTGGGGTCTTGTCGATATCCATATCAGTCGCAGCCAAGGCAGGGCTGTAAAGGTTTATCATTCACTCGGTCAGTACAAGAGAATCGGTCAGAACAAGAAAATACGGGGAGAACATTTACCCAGAAGCAACAGGAATGTTTATCTTGATTCTAGGCAAGGTCTTCCGAGTCTTCTGCACTACAACCTTGGACTGCTTTGGAGCTTTTTCAGTTGGTGCCGGAGAGGATGTCCGAGGACGCTTTGACGACTGCCCGGTCTGAACGGTCGCCTTGTCACAGGCGCTCGCCGGGTCGTGAGTAAGTTTGGATCGCCTTTCCCTACGGGGAGGAGAGTCGACCTCTTCTTCGTCACTCGGGTCGTCACTCTTCTTGTCCCCCTCTCCGCCGGAGTGCCACTCACCGCTTTCACCTTCGCTTGCCTCCCCCTCCGGGTCCTGCTCCTGCTCTCCATTGGGCATCGAATACATTTCAGTAAAGGCCTAGAAGAAAACAAGCAAGACAAAGTCAGTCGGTGAAGCATAAACAGTTACATGTTAAATCAAGATGACACTCGGTGATTCAGAATCGTACCTTGTCTGGTTCGTAGGATTGGTCGAGTGGAGGGATTCTCCTGGCTCCTCTGGGGTTATCCTTGTTGCCAGTGATAGACTTCAACCATTTCTCCACCGTATCCTCGTCGAATTCTTCTGGGTGCACCCGAGTGGAATCGTCAAAGCCCGAGTACATCCACATCGGGTGATCGCGGGCTTGAAGTGGCTGAATGCGTCGTTTGAGGAAGACTTCCAGCAGATCCATTCCAATTACACCCTCACGGATGAGATAGATCACTCGCTCAACCAGCACTTTCACCTCCGCTTTCTCCCCTGGATTCACTTTCAAGGCGGAGGGCTTCTCTACATGAGCCATAGAAAAAGGAGGAAGTCCGGTCGACTGACCTGGAGTCGGCTGGTGTTTGCAGTAAAACCAGGTCGACTGCCATCCTCGTACTGACTCAGGAAGAGTTATGGCTGGGAAAGAACTTTTACCCCTCATCTGAATCCCAAGAGCCCCACACATCTGGATCACCCGAGTCCTCTCGTCACTCGGGTTAGCCTTTTTGACCGACTGGGAGCGACACGTGAAAATGTGCTTGAAGAGACCCAGTGTGGTCGACAACCCAAGAAGTTTTCGCACAGAGACACAAAAGCAGCAAAATATATGATGGTGTTGGGGGAAAAGTGATGAAGTTGTGCTCCAAAGAAATTCAAGAAATCCCGGAAAAAAGGATGCGGAGGCAGAGAAAATCCACGGTTGATGTGAGTGGCAAGGAGGACGCACTCACCCTCCCGTGGGCGAGGTTCGGTCTCATCCTCCGGGAGCCGCGCCGACCCATGAGGAATCAGCCCCTCCTCCGCCAGATCATCGAGGTCATCCTGACTGATCGTCGACCGGATCCAGTCGCCCTGGATCCAGCCGCGCGGCAAACCGGACCGTGACGAGGATCCGCCCCGGCTGGACTTTCTTCCCTTCACCTTCGCCGTCGCCTTCTTCACGCGCTCCAGAGCCACCATCTTTTTTTCCCCATCATCACGGACGGAGCTCGAGCGGGACGGTGGCGCTGGAGGAGGAGCAGGCGCAGTGGGGAAATCTGAGAAGAGAGAAGAAGAATGAGGACGCACTGTTCAAAAACCCCGGTCCGACGCCTTATATGGGGTTGCTTCCGAGTGACTGACCTGTAGGCCCGGGCAATCTTATCAAATCCCGCAACAGTCGCGCGTGCGATACGTGGCAAAAAAGGCGGCGCGGGAATCGAGGCGGCCTTGCGGCCTCCTCCGCCCCGCGCGCTTCCCGAAATTCGAATCCCGCGAGATCCGCGGGCAACAGAACAACGTGTCAGATGGAAGATCTCCTGCACATTAGCACTCGGACCTCTTCCAGCAAAAGTTCACTCGACAAAACCAGGAATGGATCAAGGCGACTAAAAAAGAAGTTGGTGTCACCACCTCGGTTCGTTGATCCAAAACAAGACACACCCGAAGCGTGAAAAATGAGTCGGAAGTATTTTCAACTCCTTCTCCACTCAAACCCTGATCCATTCGGGGGCTAATGATGAGGACATGTACCTAGGGTAGGGTCATAGGCCTGACCTAAATACCCTCCCCAAGGACATCACCCTAGAACCAGAAGCATTCGAAGAAGAATCATCATCCACTCGACCATGAAGCATTCTACTCGACAGACTTACAGTCACTCGACCATGGAGACTATCACTCGACCGGCAGAAGATCTAAAGCCACTCCGTACTGCAACGGTCGGTCATTACGTCGTAGCTTTAATGGTCATTATGTCTCTTTATTACTAGCGTTACCAGTAACGCCCTGTCTTAATGTACCTTAAACCCTGTGTAATTGAGGGCCGGAGGGGTCTAGCAAACTCTATATAAGCCACCCCCCTCCTCAGTGACAAGGGTTCGCACCCCCTGTAACACACACGCGTATAATCCAGTCGACCGCCTCCGGGCTCCGAGACGTAGGGCTGTTACTTCCTCCGAGAAGGGCCTGAACTCGTAAAACTCGTGCGTACAGCTTCTCCATAGCTAGGATCTTGCCTCTACATCCCTACCCCCCTATTCTACTGTCAGACTTAGAACCACGACAGCCACCTCGTGGCCGACACAGAGGGGCATATCAGCCCGAAGTCCAGCCCGCACCCCGTCACCAGACAAACAAAAACACCAAGGCTCGGGGCAACACGCGAGACCTGCGAGACGTATTGGAAAACCAAGCAGGACATACAAGATTGATCTATGGATCACGGGGTCGCGCCCCAACGCGTGACGATGATCGTCACGCCGGATACACTAAAAGCAAATCCAGCCAGGCCGAATACAGCAGACAAGACTCGTATGAACTACGTCATGACATAGCCCAGCACAGAGGCGCCGCACACCCCCTATCCTTCACCGATGAAGTAATGGATCATGAATTCCCAGAAGGATTCAAACCCGTGAACATTGAGTCATACGGTGGCACAACAGACCCCGCGGTATGGATCGAGGATTTCCTCCTCCACATCCACATGGCCCGCGGTGATGATCTAGATGCCATCAAGTACCTCCCACTAAAACTCAAAGGACCAGCTCGGCATTGGCTGAATAGCCAGCCAGCAAACTCCATTGGCAGTTGGGAGAATTTGGAGGATGCATTCCTTGACAACTTCCAGGGCACTTATGTGCGACCACCAGATGCTGATGACTTGAGCCACATAACCCAACAGCCTGGGGAATCGGCCAGGAAATTCTGGACTAGGTTCCTAACTAAAAAGAACCAAATCATCGACTGTCCGGATGCCGAGGCCTTAGCGGCATTTAAACATAACATCCGGAACGAGTGGCTCGCCCGACACCTCGGCCAAGAGAAGCCGAAGTCCATGGTAGCCCTCACGACACTCATGACCCGCTTTTGCGCGGGCGAGGACAGCTGGCTGGCTTGCAGCAACAACACATCAAAGAATCCTGGCACTTCAGACGCCAAAGATTCTAACGGCAGACCACATCACAACAGACACAAGCGCCGTAACAACGGCGATAATGCCAAAGACACGTCAGTCAACGCCGGATTTAGTGGCTCTAAATCCGGTCAGCGAAAAAAGCCGTTCAAAAGAAGCAATCCAGGCCCGTCCAGTTTGGACCGCATAAATGATCGCTCGTGTCAAATTCATGGCACCCCCGATAAGCCAGCCAATCACACCAACAGAGAATGCTGGGTGTTCAAGCAGGCCGACAAGTTGAATGCCGAAAACAAGGACAAGGGGCTGCATAGCGACGAGGAGGAGGAGCCTCGGCCGCCGAACACAGGAGGACAGAAGAGGTTCCCTCCACAAGTGAAAACGGTGAACATGATATACGCAACCCACATTCCCAAGAGGGAACGGAAGCGTGCACTAAGGGACATTTATGCGATGGAGCCAGTCGCCCAAAGTTCAACCCATGGTCCTCTTGTCCGATCACCTTCGATCGCAGGGACCACCCCACTAGTATCCGTCATGGTGGATCTGCCGCATTGGTCCTTGACCCCATCATTGACGGATTTCACCTCACTCGAGTCCTTATGGACGGTGGCAGCAGCCTGAACCTGCTCTATCAGGATACAGTGCGCAAAATGGGCATAGACCCCTCGAGGATCAAACCCATCAAAACCACCTTTAAAGGTGTAATCCCAGGTGTAGAGGCCTGTTGCACGGGCTCAATCACACTGGAAGTGGTCTTCGGGTCTCCGGACAACTTTCGAAGCGAGGAGTTAATCTTCGATATCGTCCCCTTTCGCTGCGGCTATCACGCACTGCTCGGACGAACCGCATTTGCTAGATTCAATGTGGTACCACATTATGCATACCTCAAACTTAAAATGCCAGGACCACGTGGGGTTATAACAGTTAATGGAAACACAGAGCGCTCGCTCCACACGGAGGAGCACACTGCGGCCCTCGCAGCAGAAGCGCAAAGCAGCCTTATTAGGCAAACCACCAATTCGGCAAAAAGACCCCGGACACCTTCAAGCGAGTTCGGAGTACCCCGCAGGAGGATCGGCAGGCACGTTTTGGGCTCGACTAGCAATTCAGCCTCCGTCCTAGTCCCAGTCAAGTGGCGAAATTTGCGCCGCGTACATAACTACGCATTCAAGATACCATGGGCATAGGCGGAGGCACCACTACGACTTGTCCCACAATGCGGCTCAACCGCCCCAGGGGCTGTATACCTTTATCATTTTCTCTCTTTCAGGACCTTACTCTTTGGAAGCCCTTCCCGGCAGTCTAATTGTTGGACTCATCGTGGGAAGGAAATACCAAGTAAGCAAGACGGTCTGATGTACAAGGGAATCCCCAGGTGGTCTCTGATAACGATCAAAATACCTGTTTTACGTACCCGTACGCAGCCTGCCCTTGGATAGGACATGTCAAATGGTCCTATTTTTTACTTATTGCACTACTTGTATCCGTACGCTTTGACGTATTATTTAATAACAATGCATAGCGTTAGCCTATTATTGCATTCCCCTTTCTTTTTCTTTCTTTTCCTTGTCTGCTTATTTACGACAAATTGCACCCGTACATTCTGGTACGACCAGTGCGCCAGGGGCTTCAGTATAACCCATAACATGGCGTGAGAAGGCCGAACACTTTCGACAGTGCGGAACCCCGAACTTATAGAATTATATGCATCAGCTCCGAATCATGTCTTGGGTCAATAGTTGGCTTTGCCCGGCTCCCATGTTTTGGTACCTTACGTTCCGCAATATCGGCCAAGGTAGCACTGGGAGAACTACTGCGATTGTGTCCCGGTTCTTCCGGACGAGCACCTCAGTAGAGAAAGCCGAAAACTGACTGTTATGATGAGGCGAGAGCTGGTCGCTGTTCGAGAGGTCGAAAGTCCTTAAAGACTTTTTCCGCTTCGGGCGAGGAGTCGGCCTTGCCTGACTTAGGCGTATATAGCACCCCAAATTCGGCCTTCCGAATACTAGGGGCTTCGCCAAAATTTAAAATTGTAGACTTCTATGGCTAAGTGAGAGTGATAAAGCTTTATAGTCCGATTGCCTGGTTCGTTGTGCTAAGCACCTCCTTCGAAGGACCCAAAATTGGGATAAAGAGTGCTCTGGTTTATCCCGGACACCTCAGTACTAGTTACATGGGGGCAGAAGCCGACGACTGGCCAACTCTTAGATTTTATAAACGGCCGCACAGAAGGTAATATTTTAAATTAACAAGCATTGCATAGCGCAAATGAACTCGTTTCATATTACATGAACACATGAGTACATTCATTCAAATATCACATCCTTAGCACATTCCTCCGCCACAAGGCGATCACCCTTCAGGACACTGTCATAATACTTTTCAGGGTGGCGATGCTCCTTGCCCTCCGGCGGCCCCTCCTTCACCAGCTTTTCGGCTTCCAACTTCCCCAGTGCACCTTCGCCCAGGCAAAAGCTCTGCGCGCACCCTCGATGCAGACGGACCGCTTTATGACTTCAAACCATGGGCAGGCATTGACAAGCCGCCTCACCAGACCGAAGTAGCTATCAGGCAGGGGCTCGCCAAGCCACATCCGGACTATAAGACCCTTCATGGCCGGTTCGACCGCCTTGTGAAGCTCGACCAGTTGCTTCAGCTGGTCGCTCAAGGGCATTGGGTGTTCGGTCCCAGTATACTGAGACCAGAACAACTCCTCCGTCGAGCTCCCCTCCTTAGCCTGGTAGAACTCCGCGGCATCCGACACACTGTGGGGTAGATCTGCGAACGCTCCTGGAGAGCTCCGAACTCGGGTAAGTAAAAAGAAAGTTTCCTTCACATGCTTGCTTTGCATAATGAATGCCTTACCCGCCGCTATCTTATTAACCGCCTCAATTTCCCGAAGGGCCTTTTGGGCTTTGTCCTTGGCATGTTGTGCGCTTTCGAGGGCCTTCACAAGCTCGGACCCTTGCGTCTTAGAGTCAAGCTCCAAGGACTCGTGTTTCTTGACGAGAGCCTGGAGCTCTTGCTGCACCCCGCCTACTCGGGCTTCTTGCTTCTCTCGCTCGATGCGCTCCTTGGCCGCTTTGTCTTCAGCCTCGGATAGCGCCTTCTGCAGGGCCGCCACTTCGGTCGTCGCCCCTAGCAAAATTCATGATGATCCTATTATTCTAAAACCAAAATTTTCTTTATAATATATAGACGGGGTATCACTTACCTTTGTTCTCTTCGAGCCGCCTTTTGGTAAGGCCGAGCTCTTCCTTGGACCGCTCAAGGTCCCGCTTCAGTGCGGCGACCTCCGCAGTACGTGCGGCAGCGGCCAGCAGTGAAGCCTGCATATGCACATAGACATATTCCGATTAGACTCCTGCAGTTATTATTTGAACCTCTATTGGGCCTTTCTTCGCAAACGCCAAACAGAGCATCAGGGGCTACTGTCTATGCGGTAACATTCTCTTATAATCTGGTTACTTACCTCAAAGCCTATTAGGAGGCTGGCACAGGCTTCGGTCAGTCCGCTCTTGGCGGACTGAACCTTCTTGACTACCACACTCATAATAGTGCGGTGCTCTTCGTCAATGGAAGCGCCTCGAAGCACTTCCAGCAAGTTGTCCGATGCCTCTGGATGAACAGAGGCCATCGGCATAGACGGCTTGCCCCCCTTAGTGAGGGGTTGCCTAACAGAATCTGGAAACACTGGAGGTTCCGGCGCCGTATTCGGCTTGGGGCTAGACTTGCTGCCCCCGGTGTTAGGGCCCACAGGAATCTTGCCCCTCGTGCGCCCGGTGCCTGGAATGTCGCCTTGAGGCGCCTCCGGAACTGTCTCCCCTTGGTTCAGTCCGCTTTGAGACAACACCTCGGCGTCATCCGTAGGGCGGGGGGAGGAGGCGGTCAGGAGTGAATCGCTGTTCATATCCGACGGGCCCAAAGAATCATCCGACGAAGATACGTCGATGTGGGCTTGGGACGGGCTTCATAATCATGCGCGGCATGATAAGAAACAGTACAATAAGACATACCAAGAATTATTATGGTATCCGGATACTCACAACTTCGCCAGGGGCTTGTCCCTGGGTAACCACTCCTCGTCGCTAAAAGCGGCCGTCGTGGAGCAGTCCGGGAGGAGGGTCCTTCCCTTCTTGGACCCTTCGGCCTCCCCTGATGGGGCGGCCTTCCTTTTCTTGTCCCCCCCGGCTGGGGGGGAGAACTTTCGTCTTTCTCCTCATCATTTTCGTGGGAGGAGTGCGCCTCGGTGCTTTCGGACTATGAGTCTGATATAACCTTGCGCCGGAGACTCTTCCTGGTCCCCGTGGCCTTCTTCTTGGCCTTCTTCGCCGGCACCTCATAAGGCGCCGGAACCAGCATCTCCGTTAGGAGAGCATCTGCTGGATCTTCGGGCAGGGGGGCTGGACAATCGACCTGCTCCGCTGTCGCTACCCAGTCCTGTTAAATGGCGTGGAGGCTTAGATCCCGCGCGTTGTTAAATTGGGGAAAATGAACATCTTATGAGATATAAAAGACTTACCGGATTGGCAGGGCGCTTTGCGCTGAGTCCGCGGTCCTCGGTAAGGGGAGGAGGTACCTCGGCGCCCTTGAACAGCACCTTCCAGACGTCCTTGTGCGTCGTGTCGAAGAGCTCTTGCAGCGTCTGGTGCTCGGCCGGGTCGAACTCCCACAAATTGAATGCCCGTCCTTGACACGGGAGGATTCGGTGGAAGAGCATGACTTGGACCACGTTGACGAGCTTGATTTTCTTGCTCATCATGTTTTTGATGCAGGTCTAGAGTCCGGTCAGCTCTACCGAGGAACCCCAGGATAGGCCCTTCTCTTTCCAGGAGGTGAGCCGCATGGGGATCCCGGATCGAAATTCGGGGGCCGCCACCTAGTTGGTGTCGCGCGGCTCGGTGATGTAGAACCACCCCGACTGCCACCCCTTTATGGTCTCCACATAGGAGCCTTCGAGCCAGGTGACGTTGGGCATTTTGCCCACCATGGCGCCTCCGCACTCCGCTTGCTGGCCGACCACCACCTTCGGTTTAACGTTGAAGGTCTTCAGCCACAGACCGAAGTGGGGCTTGATGTGGAGGAAGGCCTCGCACACGACGATAAACGCCGAGATGTCGAGGATGAAATTGGGGGCCAAATCGTGAAAATCCAGCCCGTAGTAGAACATGAGCCTGCGGACAAACGGGTGGAAGGGAAATCCCAGTCCGTGGACGAAGTGGGTAAGAAATACCACCCTCTCATGGGGTTCTGGAGTAGGGATGATCTGCCCCGCATCTGGCAGCCGGTGTGCGATATCCGCGGCCAGATATCCGGCTCCCTGTAGCTTTGTGATGTCCTCTTCCGTAACGGAGGGGACCATCCACTTGCCTCCCGCTCCGGACATGCTTGTAGTGGTTTGAGGAGAAAATGTGAACTTGGGTGCTGGAGCTCGAGTGCGCAAGAATGGATGAGCAAGGAGGAAGAGGGCGTGGGTGAAAGAGATGAATCCTTGTCCCTTTATAAGGGCGGAAGAAACTATACGCCTTCACACTTGCCTGGTAAATTCGCTTATTCCCCAAGCGCCGTAATTGATGGCGCGGTTGGGTTACCCACACCTGTATTGATGAGAATCCCGTGATAAGGGGACACGACCTCTGCTTCGACAAGACATGCCAAGAGAACCGCCTCAAAATATGTGCAGTAACTGGTTGAGAAAAACGGTTCGAATAATGACCGGGCTATGGTGTGATGTCATGCTGTGGGATGTGTAAGCAGATTAGATTTGTGGAAATATTATTCTCTCTACGGTGGTATGTGGAATTTGTTTTGCCGAGCCGGACACTATCATTGTGTTCAAAATCTTCCATTGAGTATTCGGAGGAGGAACCTGCCTTGCAATGTCGAAGACAATCTGCGCGCCAGACTCATCGTCATTGAAGCCTGGTTCAGGGGCTACAGAGGGATTCCTGGATTAGGGGGTCCTCGGACAGCCAGACTATATACTTTAGCTGGACTATTGGACTATGAAGATACAAGATTGAAGACTTCGTCCCGTGTCCGGATGGGACTCTCCTTGGCGTGGAAGGCAAGCTTGGCAATACGGATATGTAGATCTCCTCCCTTGTAACCGACTATGTGTAACCCTAGCCCCCTCCGGTGTCTATATAAACCGGAGGGCTTAGTCCATAGGACGAAGACAACAATCATACCATAGGCTAGCTTCTAGGGTTTAGCCTCTATGATCTCGTGGTAGATCAACTCTTGTAATACTCATATCATCAAGATCAATCAAGCAGGAAGTAGGGTATTACCTCCATCGAGAGGGCCCGAACCTGGGTAAACATCGTGTCCCCCGCCTCATGTTACCATCCGCCTTAGACACACAGTTCGGGACCCCCTACCTGAGATCCGCCGGTTTTGACACCGACAGGAGGCCCATGGTTACAAGAGTCCGTGTGTTGCCATGATTATTTTGGCCTAGTTTCCAAAAATAGGTTATTGTGGCCACTAGAAAAACACAGAAAAAGAACTGCAGTGACTACAAGCAAACAACTAAACAAGACAATAAGGAAATAAATAAGCAAGCAATTAACGCTAGCCTATTACCGCTATTACACATATTACATCCACTGGGCATCAAAGTTCGCCACCAGTGCAAATATAGGGAACAAAGCAGCAATATTACATACACTGGCCGTCAAAATTGGCCACCAGTGCAAATAAACGCGACAACAAAACAAGAGCATAACTGAAACAACTTCATAAGAGCTCAAGAAACATGGTATCCACCATGCTGGCAATAAGCTTAGCAAGCTTATTAGCTTTGTCCTGTTTGGCGCTAAAATCCTCCAACGCTTGCTGTTGCACCAGAAAGTATGCATCTGAATGCTCCAGGGACTTCCGCAGTCCTTCCGCTTCTTGTCGCAGCACAGCTGATTGATGTCTTTCAGCATGTAGTTGAGACTCAAGAAACCGAACTGATTTAGACAGTGAGTTGAATAGCTTGTGCAAGCGGTAGTGGCCAGTAACTCCAACACTAAACCAAGATAGGACTTTGGGGTTGTCTCACTGTCTTCGAGATAGTGTTCCTTAGCTGTTTTATCAGCTTTGTTGGAGACCAACAAGGATGTGTCACAATCCTGAACCTTATCTGCATTACTTCCTTTACCATTGCTTAATAAGGCACTCTTCCCCAATATTCTGTCAGCATTCTAAAAGAAGAAACAAGCAGACACATAGCAGTTTAGCATGTACTAGTATATGAAACTCATTTCGGAGAACCAGTTCATTAGTAAGGTGGACAAGATTAAACTACCAAGGCTTCTATTGCCAAGTACTAGTACATAATAAAAGCATCAAACAAACATATGTCTATGTCCTTTGGTCACTGCATTGTATTGCCAAATCAAAATAGAGACACGGTTCAAATCATATCAGTTCAAGACAAAGCAGCAGTGAAAGAATACAAAGCGTGGGAAACTACACGGGACAACAAGATTTCAGATGGGTACCACGGGTCTACATGTAGAACAACACTATTGGCTCTATTGTGATGCTAGTAATGTGCATGATGTGAGAAGTCAACTGTATACACAATTGAAATTGAAATCAACAGAGCTATTGATAAGAGCAAGCCTGTTAAAGAAACATGCGTGAACATACCTGCTGTGCCATTGAAGTTTCGATTGGGTCCTTCAATTTAAAAATAAGTTTGTATGAGTAAATACAGTGATACAAGAGCAAAGCAGTATGCACGATAGCAATCATAGTTAAAAAAGGCGCGCCTAAGCGAGCACTTAAGCGCGCCTAGGCTCTAGGCGTTGGCGAAACGCATTGCGCATAACTATGCTTAATCTGTGCATAACTGCGCATAAGCATGCGCTTTGGTCAGTAAAGCGCAAGGCGGTGGCAAAACGCACAATTAACGCCTAGCGCTTTTTTGAACTATGATAGCAAAGGAATCTTAAATTAGAACAGTTGTTCTTCAGGTTTAGGCACTTGTTCTACATGAACAGAGTACAGTAAGACGCAAGAATATAGTACTTAAAATATAAAATGAGCTCATAGACCTACCACATTCTTGGTTCGGGACCAGTACAGAACAAGGTGTTCCCAGTCATCGTCCAGTAAATGTGTCTCAGGAGAACGTAAGGGGATTTGATGAGTTTCTTTGCTGGTGAAGTACGTTTTCTTCAGGTAATTCCGATACTGCCACCAAGCATTATTGAAGATAGCAGAGGTATTAGCACAGGTTACCTCATCTTAAATTTCCAAATCGGTCCTTCTCTATAGAGAAAAATGGGAAAATTTGTTGTATTATAACCATCATAGAGGTAGGATGTATGGGACAAAGCAAAGTAATTGCCATGAATAACATTACTTACACATAACTCCTGGACAAACACCTGCAACTGGCATTTTCCTTCATCTTCAGTATAATATTTCCAAGATGGAAGATACGCACATATGATTTAACAACATCAAATGCGATAGATGCTAAACTACGACTAGCTGGTTGTGCTTCCTCCACAGGAATAGGCGTACTAACTGGTGGAGTTGGGGTTCACCGTGGTAGTACTGGCCCTTTGGGCAATGGAGTTGCCTTACTAATTGCTCTTGTTTGGGAGCTCTGTGGTGGAGATGGTGCTGTGTCAACAGGAACTGGGTTACTATCTGGTGGGGTTGGGGTTAGATTGGGTGAAGCTGGTTCTCTGTCCATCGCAGTAGGAGTACAATCTGCGAGAGTTTGGGTTATGTGTGGTAGGGCTGGTTCTCGTGCATGTACAACCGGGGTGCTATCTCCACCAAGAGGTAGCACTGTTTTATTTGAAGACCGTGTTTTTAGTCCGCTAGATGCTGGCATCACCCGCTCCAATTCAAATGGCTGATAAACAGGAAACATAGTTGAATGTATAGACATTGTATGAGAGACAGATGCAATAGATAGTGTGGAAAAAAGAGGGCATGAAATAGTTGACATGTATATTGTTTAACTAAAACGGATAGCATGACATAATTTCACATATATGATGTCTATCTAAACTAGATAGCATAGCATAACATAATTCAAAGATATGATGAATAACTAAACAGGATCGCATGACATAATTCACCTACATGTTATCTAAGTAATCAGGATCGCATCATTTAATTCACATATGTGATTTATATGCTAAACAGAGGGCATTAGATATGATGTCTGAACTAAGAACATGGTGTTGAATATTGTGTATATGATGTCTAATCTATGCAATGCAAGACACCATATGCATGATATGAGCAGTATAACTGTGCCAAGTTAGAGCATACACCTCGGTGGGGGAATAGGACCGATCGTCTGTCTCTGAATCCATCTCTGAGGAGCTATCGGGACCCAATAAGAGATCTGCTTCGACAGGTAGCACTGTCTGCGCTGAAGGCCTTCGTTGGAGCAGCCCCGGTGAGCCGTAAGACGTCAAGGCTGAAGCAGCACAAGATAGACATCGTCAATCTCAAATGGCATTCTAATAGCATCTCCAATAGATGATGTAAAATAGATGTAAAATTTACATCACCAAAAACCACCTGACTACAACAGATGAGGTAAAAACTATTGACTCTGAACTTAACTGTCGAAACTGAAATTTACTTTGGAATCTGAATGTTATTGTCGAAACTGAACGCAATGGTAGCAGAGAGGCACTTGACATGTAGTTTAGGGAGGGCCTGCAGTTCATCTTCAACCTGCACCCCCCTGAGCCACCAGCCACCACCGGCCGAATCGCCGGCCCCAGCACCGCCTCGCCGCCCCGAAACAACTACCCACTGCCGGTCCGCCGCCGCCCCGGCCAACCCTATAGGCCCCGCCCCCACCCTAAACCCTAAGATAGATAGTGGGGTACCTCTCCGGCGAGCCCCCATCCCCGCTGCGGGTCGTTCTTCCTTAACTTCGGCGAGCCCCCCACCCCCTGAAAATCGACTGACCCAAAAGTCGATTCAGTCGACTGAAGTGTAGCTAAATCGGAGCAGAGCAGCAGCACGAGCGAGGGGGAGAGCAGCAGCAGCAGCAGCGTGAGCGAGCGAGAGCCGGAGCAGCAGCAGCTGGGCGAGCGAGTGATCGAGCGAGAGCCGGAGCAGCAGCAGCAGCGCGAGCGAGCGATCGACAGCCGGAGCACCAGCAGCAGATCCGGCTGGTATGGCCGCCGCCGCCGAAGGGGCTCGCACTGGGGGAGAGCCGCCGTGGAGATGTCGCCCGCGGCGCCGGCTTCAAGGAAGCCGCTCCATGGGGGTGCGAGATGGAGCTCCGTCGGCGCCTGGAGGTCGAGCTAAGGAGAAGGTGCGATGCGATGAGTGTACAACCTCTTTGGTGGCGCCGAGTAGGCCTCGGCTTCGTCCGAGGAGTCAGTGAGGATGCTGCAGTTCTGGCGGAGCAGGTTAAGGTGGCGTTGTGGGGATGGAGCAGCCGCGATAGACGAGGCGATCGTTGGAGCAGCTCCTTGGAGGTGGAGGACGGGGCGGCTGAACCGACGGGACGACGAGATGGACGACAGATCCTCATCCGGGGAGGTGGACGAGGGACGTCGAGCTGTTGCAGTGGACGGCGTCGTCGGGGAAGAGGCTCCAGCTGGGCAGCGGTGAGGTGGCGGACGGAGGAGGGTGGGGTTTTGCGGCTGGAGCGGAGAGGTTATGGCGGCCTGGGATTTCGAATGGCAAAATGGAGGCGATGGGAGGGGGTGAACCATGACTTAGGGACGCGCTTGTCCAAAATGTAGGGTGTGTTACAAAAGTACCCCGCACCTATTTGAACTAGCGGCCCTTTTGGCTCAGGGTTAGAAGGGGGATTTCGCGTGTCGGGATTTGGCAGCTGGAGGGAGTTTTCGCGTGCGTTTTAATTTCGGGATAGCAAGGCGCGGGTTGTGAAGGCGCCAGTTTTGGGAGCACGATATCTGAATTTTCGGGATATAACAAGGCGCGGGTTGAATTTTAGGGACAAGCCTAACGTGTAATATTGTACTTGTACGTACCAAATCAATTCGCACTTCCCTCAACCAAAAAGAAAACAAAAAATAAAACTATTCACACCACACAAAGAGAGTGTCTTGCCCCGTTTTACAATAAAAATGCTATTTAAAGCTACTCATACCAACAATTTAGTGCAATTAAATACTATTCGGTAGTATGAATCCATGTTATGTCCAATTAAATTTTTTCGCTTGCTGTATAATGCATGTAACCTACTCATACCAACATTTTAGTGCATTCCAAATGTCTATACTACCGCTGCAATTCGAACTGAATTTGAATTCGTTTCTCTATTTCAATAACAAATCTACAATCATGATTGTTGCCAACTTCAACCATCATTCGTGTATTACCTTAATAACACACCACATGATTACTATAGAGATAGATATGAACTATGTGTACTACATGAACTCGAATTCTATTTTTTGAATACACTTGATGTTGATTCCAAATAATAGTACATTTGATGTACTAACTATATATTCATAATCTAAACCATGTTCCATACGTGTACACCGTGTTTATCACACATAGTATAGTGCCCCGCCCCCTACATTATGACAAGTATTTAGACCTGAGCTGCAAAAGCCACACATTAGCCCAAATTATGATCAATGTTCTATATGTTATACGTAGTACTAGCAAGATGCCCATGCGTTCCACAGAACATCAACATGATCAAGGGGAGGCCTAATTTGCAAATATGGAGAGGGGTGTGGGTATCTTTTTTCAAAATTGCCATAGTTTCCTTCCTATCCGTCAGATATAAATCGGACGACCTATATTGCAGGATGGCACCATCATCAACAACTCCGTTTTTTATAAGAGTAGAGATAAAATATATTATATGTAGTATAACATGTTCATAACCACACCATGTGTATCACCGTTATATATATTCACACATGCGTCGGTTTAAAACACTATGATAAATTCTTCAAATATCCGAATTCGCTTTTTATAATGAAGTATGATCTCTATTCGTCTTTTACACCCACACAATCCTCTTATCTTTGTAGCTAGCTAGCGCTAACTTTCTCTCGTGCATGCAGACGCCCGCATCCCTCTAACTCGCCCTCAACATTCTCTAGATCCATCGCGCAAATTCGTCTTTCACTTTAGGTCGTTCACCCACGGTGTGTGTAGGCCCCCCATCTCCTTTACCGCACACATCGATCGATATGCCTCTCTAGCCAGGTGTGCCTAGCACAAAACACAAGCTTCCCCTCTTCTCTTATCACCGTCCATGCCTCACTCCCACCACTCTTTTCATCGATCTCGTACTCGCACACTTCTCCCCTCGATATAGTATGACTCTCGCCCCACCTCCTAGATGCATCCCTCTCTCTCTATCCTTCTCCCCGTGCCTCATTTGCTTCTAACACACACATGCATGTATACCGATCGATCTCCCAACATATACCTAGGTCGACTTTAACTATTCCCCCCATCGATCGACGTACCTCACAAGTTATGTCTCTCCTTTCTCTGACAAAGGACGATTGATCTTCCTATGTAGTTATGTCTGCTTACCACATCCATATCGCCCCCCATCATTCGTGCATGCCTCCTGACCCGTCTCTCACACGCACGTGCACAGACAGGCAGCCATCCCCTCTCTTATTGATATTGCAGGCGTGCCCTCCGGTTGTCTAGCAAGCCTATCCCACCATTTGTTAGAAGCAACTCCACTACCACCCCCTCCAACACTCTATCTCTGTCTCTCTCCCAACCTTATTCCTCTCCTACACATATGCATGGATGACGACCGATCTCCCTTAATACATGAGGTAGATCGATCTCCCTTAATACATGAGGTAGGCCTCTCTCCTCCTCCACACATATACCAGCCATTGTACCTCTATAGTTAATTAGGCCTCCCTCCCCCCCACCACACACCGATAGTCGAGCGCTGTAGGTAGGTATCCATGCCACAGAGACAAACTGCACATGCCCCCTCTCACGTTCCAGTAGGCCAGCCACTCTATATCTTTGACGTGGGCACACACAAATTCGATGGCACCCTTTATCGATCGCGCGCGTGCACACACACACATCATCCCTCTCTTCGATTCTATGTACACCTCAAGCCGATGATACCTCCACTCTTTTCTCGTGGATCACCCCCCTATATATATGATATATCCAGGACTCTATTTCACACACATTTCATATGTTACATTTTTTGATTGACCCCACCCTCCCCCCCCCCAAAAAAAAGCTCTCACGAACCCACACACTATATCTCTCTACGTTTGTATCTCTCTCACACAACCCCACGTAGGTGGTGTATGTATACAAGAAGAGAATAGGTGCACCGTGCACGTACTCACTCTTCGTGCCCAGCCACACCCGCGCGGGTACAGGGTGGAGCTCATTTCTGTACGAAATGGCAGCCATGTGCTAATTTGAACGCGTGTAGCGGTTGTTTACCTACGGAGGTCGTGTACCACGCATGCACGAAACAAAGTTCGACTTGATGCGTTGGCGCGTTATTTTTAAATAAAGTTATATTGCTCAATGGCACGTACACAAAATATAAAACGATTTTTATGGAGAAAAAGGTAGTCCGCTCCACTATATACAATGGAGCCTGCCTGCCTGGTTTGTCTCTCTTCAGAGTATCTCACACAAGGCTGCGGTGGCCTCTCTCTCTCACCGTTGGTCACTAATCCGTCCGCATCCCGTCCGCCGGCGGAAAGGGAGGACGTGCATCGCTTCTCCATTCGACGGCGCCGAGGCAGCACGTCCCGATCCGCGGCACACGCCGTTCTCTCTAACCAAGCTCCGGCGTGGTAGGGCCTACGCCACCTGCTCGCTGCTGCAGTATGGGCAGATTCCACCCGCCGCCGCTCACCTAGTTACATCCCGACGAACTCCAGGGATCCCCTCCGGCCTTGCTCCACTGCCCGTCTTCCCTCGTCGCTGCATGTGGATCTTCCATAGTTCTTTTCCCAAAATGTAGCTCGTCTGGCGTACTTTCCATATTGCAATCTCGTCCTCACACCATTTTAGACAAACACAACCGTGTTGTTATCTTCCCTTAGGACAAGGAATATGCTTCTTTTTTGTCGTCGCATGTGTCATCAACTATTATTGGCCAGTAATTGTTTCCTTTCTACCTCTTTTTTGCAAACAGGGCTATCCATTTCACCTCGTAGCTATTGCGACCTTTTGGTGAACTACACAAATCACTTTTTTCTTAAGAGTATTTTGTGCAGTTCTGCCAAAATGTCACACGGCCAACGTCTCTACATTTCATTGCGACTGCACAAAGGGAGATTGGTTTTGCTCTATCCTCCTCATCCAACTCCGAGCCTAATCTTCTCCAACTAGTTAGTCTTTAGAGAGACTGCAAAGGTGACCGGCTTCTATTTGTGTGTTTATTGTTTCATCAGCAGTCCTCTATTATCGTAATCACACTTAATATCTTTGGAACAAGGATGCTCAGCTCTATTTTAGTGGAACTTCACAAAATGATCGGAATGTTGCATGCTCCAGACAGCTACTTTTTTCCCAACATGCCTTGTTGATTTAGACAGAGCTGGGGGGACGTTGCTGCCAATGAAAGCATGGATCAATTTTAATTTAACACCTTCTCACAACTTTGTCTTCAGTTGTGATGTAAATATTAGCTCTGATTAGCAAGGAAGTTAGTTTTTTATTGTTTCCGAAAGAGCATCGATGGCAAGACACACGAAACAAAAGCTGAAAGCTCACACCATTGTACAATTTCATGTCGCTGGAAAATTATTTGCATAGTACGTCAATTATGTAAACAAATGCTGGAAGCTTGATAGCATTGCCAGAAGCCTCTTCGGCATCCGGGTCCATGTGCCATGCACAAAATTATACTCCTTCGTTCCTAAATATTTGTATTTTTACAAATTTCAAATGGGCATATTTTAGAGTGTAGATTCACTCATTTTGCTTCGTATGTGTACTCCCTCCGTTCCTAAATATTTGTCTTTCTAGAGATTTCAACAAGTGACTACATACGGAGCCAAATGAGTGAATCTACACTCTAAAATATGTCTATATACATCCGTATGTAGTAGTCCATTTGGATCTCTAAAGGGACAAATATTTGAGTAGTCACTCGTTGAAATCTCTAGAAAGACAAATACTCCGGAGTATGTTTAAGAACTGAGGGGTAGTGCACAGCCGCATGGGAGACTCAGACCGGTCGTTGCGCCGCATTAATACTGAGTAATGAGCAGTCAAATCATAAGCCCCACCTTTCCCACTGTAAGTTGCTCGGAAGAAGCAGCCATCAATACGCTCTTCTTTGAATCCGCTCATACTACTCCATCCATCACTGTTTATAGAGCGCGCTTCAGAAAAAGAGAAAATCTCTGGGACCAAGGTGACTACCGGTCGGCCTGAAAAATAGCATTGGTAGTTATAGCACGGCGTCTATTACTAGAGGAAATAATGCGTACACACATGCATGCAGTGCTTCCACCCCGGGTAGACACATGCATGCACGTACTCCACTCCGTAGTACTACATCGAGAAAAAATTGCGGTTACCACACCCTAATTAATAGAGCATTAAACCAAACGCGTCTAAAGTCTCTCTGGTGGTGGAAATGCATTGAGAGAAATGCATCATAATGAAGCGCGCCCTGTAAACTGTGACGGAGGGAGGAGTAGTATGAAGGTGCAAAACCAAGTACGCGTATGGCCAGTCGGTCAACGCACCTCGTCTTGGCATATCACTGACATGTGGGACCGGAGTGTGAGCAAACCGATCTCAATTGACGGCAAAATGGCCAACCCGCCGTTCCTTGAGAGAGACGAGGAGCGAGAACACACAGACGGGCTCGCACGGAGGCCAAGATATATTCGAGCATGGTTGATCGATATCATCATTACATGTTGGGCTGCCGTTTTCCGCCCTTCTCCGGAATAAATGTGTACTTTATCAAGATTAAGAAAAATAAGAGTACAGAGGCTCCACCATGCGGTTCTAGTAGTAGTACTACTCGTACTACTAAACCTTGCGCTTGGCTCTTCGCCTCTTCGTGAAGTCGAACAATGATGGTACTCCGCATGTTCGGTACTACAGTGTATGCCTTTGGCAATCTGACACTGAATGAACTGATGCATGTCCACCGCTTGTGCGAGGTACGTTGCATTAGTCAAAAGGCGTAAGCGAGCTTCACCTTGTCCTGCAAGCTTCTCCTCGTTTTGCGAGTTGACGGGACACACCAACTAGTGCTAGTCCATACTCCCTCCTTTCCGGTTAATATGGCTTAATCTTTTTGCGGGTAAATGAGAGAGCTTTATTCATATATAAGCATTCTTAGGACGATCAACCAAGACACTGGTCACTAGGAAGCGAGGTACCCCTAAAAAAACAAGTAGGAAGCGAGGTGTTTCATCAAGCCAGCTCTCGGCCACATTCAAAGTGCAGCAAGCACGGTTCGCACAAAGATGCGTCGCAAGGTTTGCTGACCTGTTTACATGCTGAATAACAAAAAAGAGAGGAAATATTACCGAGTGCTCCTATTTGTAACAGGATATGAGCCAGAATTAAGCGAGAATTGTGGCGAGTGTTCCATGCAAGCAACTTCCATTATCACATGCGAGAACCCTCGAAGAGAACCAAATGTGTTGAAGATTGCTTTATCGCATTTTAAAAATATAATAAGAGTGCAGACGCTCCTCCATCCAGTTCCTAGTACTAGTATAGTACTTCTATAGACTATAGTAGTAGTACTAGTAAACTTTGCGCTTGGCTGTTCGCCTCTTCGGGAAGTGCAACAATAATAGTACTAGTACAGTGTATGCTTCTGGCAATCTGACACCGAATTAACTGTTGCACGTCCACCACATGAGCAAAGGACAGCTTGCATTAGTCAAAAGTTTCTCCTTGTCTTGCGAGCCACCGCGCGCAAGCTTCTCCCGTCCTGCAAGCTTGTCCTCGTTCGGCAAGTTGACAGGACACAGGAAAGTAATGCTAGTCCATACTGCCTCCTCTCCGGTTAATATGGCTTAATTTCAAACGAGATAAATACACTGTCTCTGTCACTGTATATTTGTAAAAATACTGTCATGGACTTCATAATACGCTCATTGCGCTCAATATATACATTTTCCGGTGTTTATACGGTCACTAGCTCACCTTGGCTGAGTATGTGTGTGCATGCACGTGTAGGTTGAGCACTTGAGCGTGACCGTGTGTGTTCCGTCGTGCTCGGACATGCATGCATTAGGGCGTCGCGCGCGTTTTTGCGTCCATGTGTACATGTGACTGTTGCATACACGTAGGGGGAGTACGTTTAGGGGCCACTAAAAGAGCAGTCAAATCACACAGTAAGTTAGTCGGAAGAAGCAACCATCATTTCACTCTTCAATGACACGTACACAATATAAAATGGTTGATATGGAGAGAAAAAGAAAACCACTATATATACACTAGCAGGAGCCTAAGCTACAAGCCTGCTTGCTTGGGTTGCTCTCTTCACAAGCATCGAACGACGGTGGCCACACCGCTGGTCACATATCCGGCCTGATCCCGCAGCTGGGGGAAGGGAACAATGTTCTGCGTAGACGCGGTGCCTCGACATCGGTGAGGGAGAAAATCCACAGTTGGTGCGTCCCAATCGGGGGTCACCGCGGTATGGGCCGATGCCGCGTCCCAACCGCCCTTCTAGCTACAGCCCGATGTCCCAGGTAGTCCATCTTCCTTTTGGAGCTGGCCTGCTCCACTGCCGCAGCTCCCCATGTAGCTCCATCTCCATGTCGATCTTTCTCTACTTCTACCGGCTTCTACTTGTGATGAGTTTATGTCTCATGAAATTGTGCCAGTACTATTATTCTAATGACACTTCTTAAATATCTTTGCCATCAGGGATGCTCAGCTCGGTTTTAGTGGAACTGCACAAAAGCATCGTATGATCCGAGGGTGGCAGCCGTCTTTCCTTTGACAGGTTCTACCTGGCCAGGAAATTAAATCCTGTTTAGGGTTTAGGGTTTGAGTCATAGTGACCCCATCAGTAGTTTTTCTTTCGTACACGCTCTCACAACTTTTGTCTTTAGTTGTGAAATAAATATTGGCTATGATCTGTGAATCATTGAGATGCATCAGCATGCGTGTTAGTTTTCCTTTGTATTTGATGGAATGTTTTAAAGGGGCAACCTTGGAGTACGAATGAAAATAGAGTGGAAAGTTTCCGTTTTTCCGAAGAAAAATTGGAAACGGAGAGAAACCAACGTTTCGTTTAGTTGGACCGCGCCATCGAGCAAAACCAACGTTTAAATCACGTCTGTCGCGTTCGTGTCTCACCCTCCTCCACGGCTCGACCCCACATGGTCACTCGGCATGCCACTCACCGCAAACCGAGTATACGATAACTTCCCCGCCTGCTTGTCAATGGATCGCGCCATGGAGTACTAGTACTGCTGGAAGAGATTGACGAGTTGGGGAGGACAGCTAGCTATAGCACAGACTCCCAAGAACTTTTTACATGCATGTTGTGGCCGGATATTGCGACCTTTGAACGCGGAGTAGTCGCGTGCACCAAGAAGCGGCGCGGGCGACGCTCTCTCGGCCGGCGCGCCGCTTCAATGCCGGCGCCAGTGAATGCGGCACTGACCGTTTCAGGCGGGAAGCACGCGCGGGTGATGAAGAGGGTTCGGGTTGGTCAGGAGCGGCCGTGGCAGCGGTCCGGACGCCCGCAAACAAGAGATGTTGTACGTTAATATTGCCGCGTATATAATTAACAACGTAAATAATGTGCCAGTTGGACAAATATGACTAGAGATGGAATTTTACGTAAACACGGATATGCATGTCTATGTCTATGTGTGTGTGCGCGATGACTCTCGCGACCTGGAAGCGGGGGCGTGTTTTTGATCGAGTTTTCTTTCTTGGTACGTTAAAAAATTGTCCGCCAGTTTTCGTTTCTTTTTTTCGGGAACGCGCGTATTCTATTTAAAACCACTGCTATGGCGAGATTGTTTTACTCCATTATAGCCTGTTGTTTGATAGAGTTTCTCGTGTCTCGCTTTCTCACCCTCTCCATATCAAAACAAGATGACAGTGTCCACACTATCTCTCTCCTCACCGGTGGTCATAGATCCGACCGAATCCCGTCCGCTGCAGGAGGTGAGGAGGTGCAGCATTTACGTTGTAGCCGTCGGCGATGGAGGAAGCCGATGCACACCGTCCTCTCGGAGCCGGCGCTGGCGCGGACGAAGGTCCTCCGCGCCCTTCTTCGCTGCCGTCGTGTGGGCAGATCCCGCCTGCCCGCCTAAGCGACATCTCGCCCACCTGAGGTATAACTTCTTGTACTGGTCCAGCTCCCCAGGTTGCTGCATGCGGGTTTTCTTCTATGCGACTACTCCCCAGCTCCCCATGTATAGTAGCTAGGGTTCGTCGGCTGGTCCAACATCACCTACTATTATAGAGGAAATGGCATCGAAAAGTTGTCCAGATATATGCCTCGGTGGAGGTATACATTTTGTTCTGACAAAAAGTACATGGTGGTTGTGCGGTCATTGTCCATATGCTCCTATTGCTGCTGCTAATCTAATACTATCACTGGTTAAATGAAGAAATGCTTCTTTTTCTCGGGTATCCTGGTTTAGTTCCCATCAAGATAATCATGATGCTTCTGTTTGTTGGTGTACTTTTCATAATTCTTATTGACAATTGAGATGTCGTTGTTAATCTTGTAAAATAAAGTAACAACACTATATCCCTTTTTATATTTTTGGAAACAGCGATGCGTATCTCCATACCCGGGGATGTCTTCCACATTTTTAGTGGAACTGCACAAAATTGGATGGCCATTGTTGTTCCGCCTCACTGTCCTCTGCCACATGGTTCTTCCTTCCTCGAGCTTGACTACTGAGAAGAAACAGACCACAGTGAGGATTTGTCGAACATCATAGGTTCCTCACCCAAACTTGATGCCAAATGGATGATGCATCACCACGATGACCTATCGATGCTCATGGTTGCGCCTCATGGTTGCGTCGGCTGGTGAAGCTGATCGGTTTTCAATGAAAAACAAGTTGTCTTCCATCAGTGCTCTTTGCTTGTTACCCACAAAGATGATATCCTTCGTCAGTTCACCTTGGTTGCGTTGGAGACGCATTCGTCTTTCACGTTGGTGCTATTTTATCACACAATTGGCTATGAACCAAATGTTTCCTCGAAGAAGGGTCGACGTTGGTACTAAGAGCATAAGTTTTGTATTGAATTCTAAGCCTTCTCACAACTTTGTCTCCAGCTCCCCTGTAATTTTATTTGTCCAGCTATTAACTTTGATTAAAAAATGGTGTGGACTAAAAACCTGGATGGATGTAGTAGCCCTCCATTTTTATTTACTCTGCATATTACATACTCTCAAACCTTTCCGATAATTGAAATTAAAATTCTTTATTTGTACACACTCTCAGACGTTTCTGATAATTTGGCGCATGTGTGGTAGTTCACTTAAGGGAGGGTAGTGTACCACACGTGAAGGACAGGAAGTGCGACCAGGACGCGTGGATCGTTAGTTCATCGGAAGTACTCCCTCCATTCCTAAATATTTGTCTTTCAAGTGGTTTGCAATGGACTACCACCTACGGATGTATATAGACATTTTTTACAGTGTAG
This sequence comes from Triticum aestivum, assembly GCF_018294505.1. NCBI lineage: Eukaryota > Viridiplantae > Streptophyta > Magnoliopsida > Poales > Poaceae > Triticum > Triticum aestivum. The sequence goes on along the minus strand of NC_057796.1, from coordinate 245,527,007 downwards.
ATTCACTCATTTTGCTCCGTATGTAGTCATTTGTTGAAATCTCTAGAAAGACAAATATTTAGGAACAGAGGGAGTAGTAGTTTTCTTCATTGGTACGTTAAATAAAGAGTTTCGTTTCGTACTTACACAATTTAAAATGATTGTTATGGAGAGAATAAGAAAACCACTCCACTATATATTAGTCATATACACGAGTACTATATGGACGCAGCTTCATTGACTTTAGTGCACCTGCCTTTGGGTTTATGACAGGTGGGCCCAAAATGTGGCTGGCCCACCTCTCATACAGCCAAAAGCAGGTGCAGTTAAGGCACCGGAGCTCAGTCCGTACTACAGTATATATATAAGCTGGAGCCTCAGCGCTTGTTCGCTAGGGTTTGCACTCTCCACACTCTCGCCACACTACACATATATATACACATGCTGGAGGCTCAGCGTTCCTTTGCTAGGGTTTGCTATATTCACTGTCTCCCACCCTCTTCACCAGATCTAAACAAGACTGCGTTGTGGCCTCTGTCTCTCGCACCCCCTCACAGACAGCTGGGGAAGGAGGCGTCCGGATCACGTTGCACCGGGAAGGGGAGGAGGTGCAGCGTTCACTCTACCGCCTTCGGCGAGGGAGGCAATCCACTGTCAGCTACGCTTTTCTCTTTCACCCAGCGCCTGTGCGGGAGGGCCACCGACCCCTTCTTCCATGCTGCCGTACGTAGTGTGGGCAGATCCGACCTCCCGCCGCACGCCTTGCCACATCCCGATGACCCTAAGGTATAAGTTTCTTTGAAACCGTCATTGGTCTAGCTGCATGCTGATCTTTTTCGATTCTGTAGCCGAATCTAGGTCTTGGTTCAAAGAGGAAAGAAGGGTGTGGTGGGGTGGAGCATGAATCTAGGACGTGGTTCAATGAGGACAGGACGGAGGGAAAGTAGTATAGACTAGCTATCCAGCCGCTTTCTTGGTCGAAAAGGGAAAAAGGGGGTAACAAGTACACACATCTGTAAGGAACCCAACTCTTTGTTGAAAAGGGAAAGAAACTGGGGGTCGGGTAGTTTGCAGGACTAGATTTGCTGCCCTCACATCGAAAAAGTTTCAAAGAGAACAAATATGGGACCAACGCAGATATGCTACTTGGCTACATACTCTGCATCACCCATTTATACGTGTGGACGCACATGGTGCTGGCATGTCCCATGTCCCATCCACATGATCGTGCAGTGTGTTTTGAGATGTTGTGCTACTTGTATTGGTACTGTTTTAACTAAATGTTGAATTGAAGCTATTGTATTTTAAGCAATGCCACTCTCAGAATTAACTACTGAACTATTTTAAGAGAATTTCTCTGTTAATATGAATCAATGCAACCGTTTTAGAAATGCTACTGTCCTATACTTTGTTTTCCATCAACTTAAGGTAGATGCTTCTTTTTGCGGCCGCATGTTTCATCCTCCTTTATTGGTAGTAATTGTTTCCTTTTTTGCCGCTGTTAAATCAGGGATATCTATTCAACTTGTTGCTATAGCAAACTTAAATGTCTCACCGGCGACTTTACTTGATTTCAGAGTAACTGCACAAAACGAGATTGGATTTCCTATTCGTGTTGGCAGACTCGTACGTGATCTTGTGTGCGTCATGACAGGTTGGTACTTGCCTTCATCCACATGATCGTGCAGTGTGTTTTGAGATGTTGTGCTACTTGTATTGGTACTGTTTTAAATAAATGTTGAATTGAAGCTATTGTATTGCTGTCTTTTCCCATTAAGTAGCGAACAAAAATGGGACCAACCCAGACATTATGCTTGTTGCTTTGTTACAACAAACTCTGCATCACCCTCTTTATAAGTAGATGAAAGCACATGTTGTTGTTGCGCCCACTCTCCCCTAGAACTGTTTATGCTTTTTGTTAATCTAATGCCGCTGGTAAAATTAAGCAATGCCACTCTCAGAATTAACTACTGAATCTTATTTCAAAACTGCAACACTTGTTAGGGATTGGCGGGATTACCATTTTTGTGGCCGCATGCTTCATCCTCCTTTATTGGCTAGTAATTGATTCCTTTTTTGCCTCTGTTAAAACAGGGATATCTATTCAACTTGTTGCTATTGCGACATTTTGCTTCGCTTAATTTTGGTGGAACTGCACAAAATGATACCGGATTTCCATATATGTGTTGAGATCTCTTTTAGATCCACCTCAGGCGTTGTTTCAAATCTTGGTCTTGAAAGGTCAATACCAACTTTTCTCAGAATTAACTACTAAATCTTAGTTCAAAACTGCAACACTTGTTAGGGATCGGCGGGAGTACCATTTCTGTTAGGGATCGGCCGGAGTACATGTTTAAGAAATGTATAGTTCAGATAATGTCTCTGTTATTATATATCAGTTACAGTGTTTTACAAATGGTACTATCCTGCTTTGTAGTTCTTTCTACATGTTTAACCAAGGTATTGTTAAGATAATGTCTTTGTTAAAATGAATCAGTTGCATTTTTTTAGGAATGCTACTTTTCTGCTTTGTCGTTCTTTATACATGTTGAAACAAGGCATTGTTAAGATAATGTCTCAGTTAATATGAATGAATCACACTGATTGAGAATTGCTACTCTCCTGCTTTGTTTCCCATTAAGATAAGGTAGATCAGTAGATGTTTTTCTTCTGGGAGTACAAGTCATCAACCGTTATTTCTCAGTAATTGTTTCCCTTATACCTTTTGTTGCTTACAGGGATATCAAAATTAAAGCTCGGTTTTATTCCGACTTTGATTTTAGTTGAACTGCACAAAAGGAGCCAATGTGTCTAAGGAAAACTGCTGCATTAGTGGGTCCAGTTGGTCTTACCACTTTGCAGAAAGAAGCAGTCACTGTTTGCGCTAAATTACACAAGGAATGATTGAGAAGCTTTACAGAGTATTAGTAGATGCTGGTGACATGACTAGTCCGTAGACATGGCTGATTTACTTGTGGTTCGGAGGAACACTAGGCAAACTAGTACCAAGAAGCCAGGACAGGACTCCAAGTCTGTCAATGTGACTCTAAGGAACAATGATGGGGCATCTGGGTATGGTAATCTATTTACCGTACTTTCAGTTTGTTAGTCCACCGATTGGTGGGTTGACACTGGGGCCAATATTCATGTGTGTGCTGATGTGTCTTTGTTTTCTGGCAGCATATAAATACGAAATCCACAGGGATGCTCAGATTGATTTTTGTGGAACTGCACAAAATGTTCAGATGGTTCGTGTCCTCCATAATAATACTTCATCATGCACAATACATCGAATGGTTCTCTAATCATTCATCTCACCTTGAGCTACTGGACTATCAGATGACAAACTGATGACAAACCCTGCCCATTCCACAATCATAGGCATTACATATTTTGAATGGGAAAAGCTTGTCAAAGTTCACATTAGTTTAATATATTGGAATTGGAAAACCTTGTCAATTTTTGCTGATTGATGTTAGCTAGAAGACATGCATTTGATATTTTTGAGTGGGACGCCCTTTGCTGTGAGCAACATCGATCGTTTCTTCCTATTCCTATCTTCAGTTCAGAAGTAAATATTTACTCTGCTGAGATGCATAGTCACATGAATGTTGACTTATGTAAGATATTTTAAGAGTTTGTTCTGAATATTGTCTACGTAATGCCAGGCCTTGTGTTTGATTGCAAAGTCGAGCTTGGAATGTTGTGGCATGCGGCATCACGAGCTGTTCACCGTGCCTCCTGAGAATAATGCTTCGTATTGTTTTGCATGTCAATCTAATGCCAGTGATTTGCTTGTTAGGAAGATCATCCACTTCTATTGTTTCCGTGCTTAAGAAGTTCATCGTCTTATCTTTCAATCATAGCCTATACAACAAGTTGGGTAGGTTAGTCGTGAAACCATATGATCTTCCGACCAACTCATCATCATAGACCGTGATTGGATTGTTGTTTTCCAACCAAAACCGCTTGTAAAACTGACGTTTGTAAATAAAAGCAGATGGTCTCGGGCGAAGTGCTTGGTTGGTTGATTTCGACTAGTAAAATATACACTGGTCTCTCAAATTACACGTGTAACCCACCGGTTTTACTTACAGACCTCGGGCCCTCGGTTTCATTACGCCTGTATTTTACGCGTTGTTTCCGATGACAAGTAAATTACAGTTGTATCTTAATACAGTTGTGAAATAAACCAGAGCTCCCAAGCGCGGCCTAACGGTTTCATGCCGTCTTAGTCTCTCGAAGGTGCTCATAGGTGTCCGATGATCCTGGCTTCCTGAATGAGCAGCGAGCGCTGTATCAGACCATCCGTAGGGCCCGCGAGGCCCTCTCCGTCGTCCTTCGAGTTGTTGCGCTCGCCGTGGCGCCGAGCATTGTTAACATGGTCAATGAACATGAGGATTCGGGAGATGACTTTATTTTGACTGGTTGACAGTAGGGACCCACTAGGGCCATAGCCATACGTACGCAAGTGCCTCCTTATTATGTACAACTATATATTTTTTGCTTCCTCCTGGTTTCCTGACATCACGGTCCCACACCATTGTCAACCTATGTAGTCAATAAACGAGAGAATTGCGCAAGGTGCGGCCGACAGCTGGGACCAAGCAGCTCGAGCAGTATTTGTGTTTTTGAGGCGTGAGCACTGCAAAGTTTTTCTTGGCGATGTTTTCGTTGTTGTTTAGAGGAGAGTAGGGTATTAACTGGGCGGGCTGTGGCCCGTCTAGCCCAGGACAGATATCCAGCCCAGATATTAATTTTTTTCAAGATGAAAATGGCTAGCCCAGCTATACATTTTTTTGAGGAATACCCAGGCAAGGTCAACTTGTTATTCTCCGCCCCGCTGGGCTACAAATCTTTCCTAGGAGGGATGCATTAGGCTTAACAGGAAAATGGGCTTTAAAAATAATAAATGGGATGCAATTATAAAAACTGGGCAGTAACTATAAAAAATGCACCAAGCATGGAATTAGTTTATAAAATATTATTTATCGATTTTGAAAATCTTAACTTTTAATTGTTGCGCGCGCAATGTTTCGTTAGATTTTTGTGTAATACAAATTTATATTTAATCTGACTAGAAATTTCGGGATAAAAATATTTCGGATCCCATCAAAATGTGGATAATTTTATTGAATTCTGTCTTGAACGGTTGGTCAAAATTATTAATCATTGTCCTAGCTTGAAAATGGGCTGTACTTTTAACAAATTGTAAATGGGCTATAGTAAATTCCATTAGAATTCAAAAATGGGCTGTACATTCTTACAAATCGCAAATGGGCTATAAGTTCTCTCCCACACACTTGTGGGCCTACTAAGTTGACGCGTCCCCTAAAAAAAGAAGTTGACGCGTATGCAAGGCTTTGTCAACTTATTATAGTCAACACACGGTTCTAGCAGCAGTGGCCGTTGGATGTCCATCCAACGGATGCCGTGCTTCTTCAATCTCGGATATTCTAGCTTCACCCGCCCAAAAAATGATTCCTCCCCCTGACATCTGGGGCGCACCATTTCGGAAGCTGACCTATGGGCCTACTAAGTTGACGCGTACCAAGGGCTTTGTCAACTTAGTCAATATAAACGATTCTAGCTGCAGTGACCGTACGATGTCCATCCAACGGCCGTAGTGCTTCTTCAACCTCTGGTCTTCTTGCTCCACCTGCCCAAAGGAGCGTCGGTCGTGCCGCGTGCTCCTGCCTCCCGTGGCCGGCTGTGATGCCGCGGAGGCCTCACCGCCCCTACTAATCCCACCGCTGGCCAGGCCATCCCTCTACTCACCCACACCCCCTGTTATTCCGCGGTGACGACAGCCTCACACCGCAGCCGAACCAGTGAACGCTTGTACTCCTCTCTGCGCGGGCTTCCACTGCCGCGTCTTCCCCGGCTCCGCGTCGTCCCCTTCCTAGGCCTCACCGTCGTCCACCGCCCTGGTGCTCTCGGCGCGGTGTGGTCAACGTGGCCAAGGAACGGCTTCCATCGGACGTGGACTATATGTGGACAGGCTGATAGCTGGGTCCACGACGGCAGCAAGGAAGTGGCTCCTTATTACGCGGAAAATAATGATTCCTCCACCTGTCAGCAAGGACCCACCGGACGGGCCACCGTATTTCGTGAAAAAAACATTTGCCCCTGACGGCTGGGACACACCGGACGGGCCACCGTATTGCGCGAAAAAATGTTCCCCCCGCTGTCAGCTCGGACCCACCGGCAGTGCCTCCTTATTACGCACAAAAAATGAATAATCCCCCTACTGGTTGGGACCCACCTTGGTGGGAGACTGACTTGTGGGCCTACTAAGTTGACGGGGATGGAGTGCTTTGTCAACTTAGTCAATATGAATGATTCTAGCTCCAGTGACCGTACGATGTCCATCCAACAGCCGTAGTGCTTCTTCAATCTCTGGTCATGTTGCTCCAGCCGCCCAAAGCAGTGCCGGTCGTGCCGAATGCTCCTACCTCCCGTGGCCGGCTGTGCTGCCGCGGAGGCCTCACCGCCCCCTACTATTCCCACCGCTGGCCAGGCCCCGCAGCAACGGCAGTCTCACACCGCAGCCGAACTAGTGAACCCTCGTACTCCTCTCTGCGTGGGCTTCCACTACCACGTCTTCCCCGGCTCCGCGTCATCCCCTTCCTAGGCCTCGCCGTCGTCCACCGCCCTGGTGCTCTCGGTGCGGAGTGGTCAACATGGTCAAGGAACGACTTCCATCGGAAGAGTACTGTCGTGGAGAGGCTGACAGCTGGGTCCACGACCGCAGCAAGGAAGTGCCTCCTTATTACACGCAAAATAATTATTCCTCCACCTGACAACGGGGACCCACTGGACGGGCCACCGTATTTTGTGAAAAAAACATTTCCCCTTGACTGCTGGGATCCACCAGCTACATCTTCGCACGCAAGGAAGTGCCTGACAGTCGGGACCCACCTGGTCGAAGCGTACGTAGCGTTGTCATTATGGTCGCGAACGTGTACGTACATACTGGTCGATGTAGAGGCGCGCACATGTCGTAGTAGAGGCGTGCACATAGCATGTACACGTACGTACAACGGCCAGGGTGCAAGAAAGTAAATACGGCCACGTACGTACATACGGGCAGGGTCTCGAACGCCTACTCGCGCGTATGTACGGCCAGGGCTCGTGTACATGGCTGGGTCGGAACGGAGAAACAGCGTCGTCGTCGTGTTCATGGGGAGCCAACCTGCTGGGTCGGAACGGAATGCGTCGTCGTGTTCATCGGGAGGGCTTGGACGGAACAGCCGATGGAAACGAGGCCTGGCGTACCACGGAACGGAGGAAACGGCCTTGTGTTCGACCGGCCACGTTCAAAACGGGATCCTGTTCATCGGGAGGAGTCTGGCGTACCGCAAAACGGAGGAAACGGACCTGCTATGGTCGAAAGGGGGTCCTATTGATCGGGAGGGGTGTGGCGTACCGCAAAACGGAGGAAATGGACTTGTGTTGGAGCGCTATGGTCGAAACAGGGGTCCTGTTCATCGGGAGGGGTGTGGCGTACCGCAAAACGGGACTCCACGGGATACTGTTCATCTCCATCGTCGACCCCCTCCAGCCTCCACGGGCTACTGTTCATCCACCGTCGACCTCCTCTAGCCTCCACCTGCGACTGTTCATCCACGGGCTCCTGTTCATCCACGGGCTCCTGTTCATCCAGCCTCCACCGCGCGCTACTCCACCGGCTACTGTTCAACCAGCCCTCTCCACAGGCTCCTGTTCAACCACCCCTCCACGAGCTACTGTTCATCCAGCCCTCCACTATCTACTGTTCATCCTACCCTCCACAGGGTGGTCCTGTTCATCCTGCCCTCCACGGGGTCCTGCTCATCCAGCCCCAACCGGCTCGAATGATCGGGGTCCTATTCATCCACCCCCACCGAGAACTGTTCATCCAAACCCCCCAGCAACGCTCACTGTTCATCCAGAGGCAACGCCACGGGGTCCTGTTCACCCACCCCCACCGGGAACTGTTCATCCAAACCCCCTAGCAACGCTCACTATTCATCTAGAGGCAGCATCGATCGGCTCCAGTTAGCAGTAGTAGCGAAGGAATCGCTCGATCGGGTTCAGTTAACAGCCATCAATCGATCGCTCGGGTTCAGTAACGCGTAGCCTGCAGTGCAATCGCTCGGGTTCAGTTAGAGCCCAACGCCTCGCTCGGGTTCAGTTAGAGCCCAACGCCTCGCACACACGCGTGTACGTACGAGAGAAATGTGCATCACTCGGCCCCGACCACCCACCGTAACCGGGGACTCCCCTATATTTTCCGCGCCCTCGCTTCTACCATGGTTTTTTCCATCATGGATGGCCCAAAGAATGTCATGCAGCTGCGTCTCCGGCCCGCCCAGGACAAAAAGCCCATTTTCTGTCATATTTTTTGTCATAGAAGTAGGACCCCACCACATCTATGATGATACCGTGTTTTGTCACAATTATTGTCATAGAAGTGTCATAAGTATGACAGAAAAGATTTTCGTTCAGCCAAAAATGTCACGGATGTGTCTTTTTTTTGTAGTGTAGCCTCCTCTGCCTCTGCTAGTTATTTCTGGCTTCTTCCATCTCTTCTTTGCCTTGGGTGAAGAGGGCATCTGATTGCTCATTTCGCTTCTTCAGGAACTCAGCTACATTCTCAAGGGCTGCTGCACGCTTTCTTTCAGCCTTTACTAGAGCCACGAGGACACAACCATCATCTGGGAATTTGCACCTTGTGTCTAATCCAGCATCATTAGGGAACTGGCACCTTGTGTGCAATCCAGCCTCATTTTGGAAACATGATCTCGAGGTTGACCATACTTCCCTCCTTGCAGGAACTGCATCCTGACACGAAGTTACTTCTTTTTTAGATCAATACTCAGAGCAACCCAGATCCATTTAGTAGAAGTCAGATAAACATGACTCGCAGAAGTGAATTCAAAAGGAAAAATATAAAAACAGACTACAAGGTGAGAACACCCACTTCCTACATCAAGCTAAAAACGAAAGCATTAGGACGATTAAGACTCTTCTTATTACACATCAAAGAACACGAGGATAAGAGAAACAGAAACTACAACATATACACATCGAAGAACACGAGGCTAAATGAAAGTAATTGAAAGGGTGTTACTTACCAAAGCTCGTTTTACAGGTTCGGTCCAGCTCCTCTTTAACTTTCCACGCTCCTTGAAGATGTCGCCAATATCCCGTGTTTGGTCTTCATTGCTCCTCTGCATGTTTGCACTCATGGTTTTAAAATCTCAGCATGGCAAGAAAAATATACTACTAGTAATACTCACGCATCTTGTGGGCAACATTAAAGCACTCGTCTGCCATGTTAGACCATCTCCAACAGAAGCGCAATGCGCGGCGCTTTTAAAAAGCGTTCACAATGTTGAGATCGAGAAGTAGAGATAGAGAATAGAGACTAGAGAGTAGAGGATAGTTCTCAGCATAGATATAGCATAGATAGATAAAAAAATAGATAGTTCAACTACTCCTCGTCGTCTGACTCCTCCTCGGTGATGTCCTCCTCCGACGTCTCAATGTAGGTGTGAAGATACCGATCGTCGCGAGATTCCCAGGGTGACGCTGCTCCTAGCCTCATGTTGAATTGAGCGTCCGCTTTTCGCGTACGCTTGTCCTCGAGATTGGCGGCTCGCTCCGCCCTCCTCTTCTCCCTCTCCGCCCTCCTTTGCGCGTAGAACTCGCGCTCGTTGCTGATGTCCTGCGGGAAGCGTTGGCGCCACAGCGCCATGGCTTCCTCGTCCGTCTCGGTGATGCCGAGACGGTGCTCCCGCCTCCGGTTGTCACGACGATCCTCGTCGGTGATAAGCAGCGGAAGAGGCACGAGCTCCTGCGCCCGCTCCCGCGTCGGCACGTTGGGGAAGTTCAATGTTCTATGAGGCCACCGGAGGCTCCACGCCGCCGCGTCTTACGCGCGGGCGGCCTCGTTGGCGGTGTCAAAATTGCCGAGGCTGAGGCGCATCCCACTGAACTGGATCTCGGCGGAGAAGCCGCCGGAGGGGCACGCGCGGACACCGTGGTATCCCCAAGTTTCCCGGCGACACGGCGGCATGGTGGCGCGGCGGTGGCGAGGCGAGAAAGAGCGGGAAGAGAGCGGTGGCAAGGCATGGAGCGGGGAGAGGGCGGTGGCAAGGCACCGAACGGTGGGAGGGCGTTTGATTTTATAAAGCGCGCCGGACGCCGCGCGCCAAAACTAGAGCGCGCCCGGCCAATTTTTCCCGCGCGCGCGATCCTTTTCCGACGTCCCTACTATCTCTACTCTCTTCTCTACTGTTATATTTATTTTATATTTAATATTTATCTCTACTTCTCTACTCTCTACTCTTTTTTTCTTTTAAAAAACTGAGTTGGTGATGATGGTGTGCCTGCCATCCTGCAATATAGGCCGTCCTATTTATATCCGACGGATAGGAAGGAAACTATGGAAATTTTGCAGAAAGATACCCACACCCCTCTCCAGATTTGCAAATAAGGCCTTCCCTCGTTCATCCATTTCTCCCACAAGATAAACTACTCATACAAATGCATCTTGATGCGTGCAATGAATGGGCATCTTGCTAGTTCTAAAAAACTTTTCATCATTTGCCACACTACTGGTTGCAGATGAAGAACCTGCAAGCACCGCGCGATACAGGAGCGACGCACAATTACAAGCTCATATTCTGTTCGACAATAGAGGCTATAACCAATTACTTTTAGGGGAACAATAGCAACCAGGAAATTTGAAGGGTAGGTATGAACAAAATTGGAACTGCACATGTACTGCTAAGTGATTCAATACACACATTACCAATCGAGGAGGAGAACGATGGTCGCAGCAGCCTCTGTGCATCATGGATGGCAACATGAGTCAGTTCATTTTCCACGACGGTGGTGCTTCTGCACTTGGCGTTGGCTTCCGGGAAGCAGATCCAAGACCGTGGAAGACGGTGTCGGGGAAGAGGCTCCGTGTACGACGATGATGGTGGACCGGCTCCAGTGCGGCGTACGAGGTCGTCGATGAGGCAGATCATCCTGCTTCCAAATGGCCCAACATTCTCTAGTGCAGTGTGGTCGCCGTCTTCAATCTCCTCGATGCCCTCTTTGAAGATTGAGGTGTTGTGCATGCTGGGGTGCAGAGAAGCACAAGCGAGAGTGGTCTCCATATAACCTTGGATGGGGATGAATTGTGTGCTCGGGGGAGGGTGTGTGTGTGTGCGGTATGTGTGTGTGTGTGTGTGTGTGTCTGATATTGAGAGAAATAAAACCTATGGAGAGAAATGTATGTGTATGTGACGAAAAGCTACATGCTAAATAGGATTTTCACAAAGAGATTGTGCGTGCGAGATAGAGAGCGATGTGCGGGCCTTGAGGTGGGTAGGGGCCGGGTGAGGGTGTCAAAATGTGTGCGCTGATGCATGTGTTACATGCGATAGTGCGAGGGACGGACGAATCGAGAGAGATGGTTGTTGTGTTATGGATGCTCCCCCCATCTCTCTCTCTCTCTCTCTCTCACGCGCAAGTAAAATAGAAGACCGTTCTCTGATGTATACACAACGTATCGGCATCTGTCTATGTCTCACTCATGCATGATCGTTTGCACATTCACACCTCTCTATGTCTCTATCACACGCACGTCGTCTCCACATTGCCATTCCGCCACAACACACAAATGGACACATACACACGTTCTCTCTCAGTCACACACAAAATCAGTATTAAAAAAACTAGGGCGCACCAAAAACGTCCAAATCCAAATAAACACGAACTGGAGCTAAATTCAAATATATGGAAATATTGTAGCGTCAAGAACTTTTCCAGGAAAAAAAGTTGAGTAATATTTGGGGATTGTTTTCACACACACAAAAAGGTTCGGTGCATGTCCTTCGAGCGCGACACGGTGACGCACCGTTCGATCGACCGCGCGGCCGCGGTTCATGCACTTGCACAGGATTCCGTATCGTGGCTGTGGTAACTAATATAAGCGCTGCCTTAGTCTAATGTTTAGTACGGTTTTCTTTTAAGTTTGACCAACCCTATATAAAACTAAACTAAGCTCCCGTATACGCACTCATCAATATGCCGCCGCCGCCGTTGCGCATGCCGGCGCCCGCCTGCTCCAGCCAACAATTTCTCGCCCATCACCGTCGTGTCGCCGCCATCCTTGTGCCAAGAAGCCGAAGGCTCGCCCGCTCACGTCGTCTGCAGTCCCTCCTCGCGATGCCGTCGCGCTGCCAAGCACGCGAGCAGCTGGTGGAGCCGCGTCTATGCACGCAGCGTACGAGGAGGAGGACGAGTGCGTGCTCTAGCATGCCGGCGAGGAGGAACTAGCGTGTCATTGTCGTCTCTGCCCGCGCGGAGGAGGCACGCATGGTGGCTGTCGCAGCGGAAGCTGGTCGCGCCCGCGCCGAGCCCGCAAACCGGGTGCGGACGCGGAATCTACCTTCGAGACCTTGAATGCCACGTGGCTCCTGCAATCGGAAGGAGCAATTTGGGTTGATTGACTCTTGTGAGCCATTGGATGCAACATGGATGGCAAGAAGGGCGTCTTCAACCTCCGAAACTGATGCACTGTTCATCTTCTCAGCCCGCCACACGCCTAACCACCTGCCGCCACCGCCCCTCCCTCCCTTGAACCGCCTGCCACCGCCATGCTCCCCCACCCCCGTCATCCGTTTAACCCCGGGCACGATCCATTTTTTCCGGCGAACTGCATTCCACACCCAACACTCATAAGATAGATCATGGGCACCCTGCCACCCAATATAGATACTGGGGTAGCTTCTCTGCCGTCTTCTTCCTTCGCTCCGTCGAACTTCTTTCACAAATCGACTGACCCAAATTATACTACTAGTACGAACATATTAAGTACAGTAGGAACACGAAGATACGAGCAGTAGTACCAACTGCAAGAAGAACAGTAGTAAGACATAACACTAGTACTACTGTATGTAGTAAAGAGTTCAAATAACGAGAAAGAACATAAAGTTCAAATAACGAGAAAGAACATAAACATAGTTCTGCTGAGGGCTCAGCACAACACACCCCTGAAATAGAACTAAGCAACTAGTCCACTTGACACTGCAGTAGAACCAGCATGAGCGACGGCACTGCCACCTTACTCGGAGTCCGAGTCCGAGTCCACGTCCACGTCCTCGACTTCATCCTCGTCCCTCTTCCTCTTCGTTGACGCTTCTTTGCTTGAACCGGACACTGGGCTCTGGTTCTTCATCCAACCCTTGTAGATATTTAAACAAAGGTTGGCATCCATTGCCGCGTAGAGGATGTGATCTTCATCTAATGTCTTCGACTCCCATGCATGATGAAACTCGTGGTGAGGTTTCTTCAGTTTAGCGTACGCAGGATCAATCATGGCTGCTGCCAGGGTCAGCATTGAAGGCTGAGAGGAGGACACCAGGCTTGCCTTCTGGAGATCGAAGGGCTGGCCTACAACGAGGCCTATCCGACCCAGCACATCCCTGTCGTTTCTAAGGACTACAGTAACGAATTTCACTCTTTCGTCCTTGAGGAAGTTCTTAAAATCCTGGCACTCAACGTCGGCATGGCATATGTGGTAGACGAAGCACACGTTATGTACGCAAACCTGGATCATGGCAGGCTTCTTCTTCTCTGCCTCCTTTAGAATCTTCTCTCTTTCCAGGACTGTGGTGTACTCAACATCTAGCCCAGTGACCCACTCATCCTTTGAACTATTGAACATGCGTAGGAAGCGAGCAAGGCATGCTTTCACCGTCGCGGATCCACGTGTGTAGATGACGATGAACTCATCGCCGGTGATGGCTCTAACATGGTACTCAGCGGCGACCATGGAGATTTGGGAGGCCATGGATTTTGGAGGAGGGTTAGGAGAAGTTGAACTGGTTTAATGTGAAAGGACAGAACGACGGGGAGCGAACTGTTGTAAGGTAGTAGTAGAAGACGGGGACGAGTAGGGCGTGCAAACGGCGTGGGGTTGTTGGCTTGCCCGGTTGATAAACGGATGCAACCTGCAAGCCCCCAAAGAGTTCTCGAGTACTATGCGGGAACCACTAGATGTCATGTCTACTAGACACATATCGTAGGCCTGACGGTATAGCTTCTGCCTGTTCACACGCCATGCCGGCGCATGGATGTAACTTCACTTAATTTAGTCAACCGTCGCGCCTCCCACGACCTTCGCCTCCTTCGCGCGGTTGCGCCCTTTGAGACTTCGACCGGCTATAAATGAGCAATTTTTTTGCCTTGGCCGCATGCATCGTACTCCCTCTGGTCCTTTTTACTTTCGTCAACCGTTTGCAAAGTGCTTTTTTTTACCAGTGAAAACAGCAGGAGAGCCTCCTACTGTTGTTTTTTCTTCTTTATTTATTTAAATGTTAACCAATGGTTAACATTTATAGAAAAAATCTGTTTTACATGGCTTTAATAAGAACACAGCAGACACTAAACTAGCCTATGTAAAACAAAGATTACAAAGACAAAGAGTTGCTAAAGCCTTCTAGAAAGGTTAATTTTTGAGGGTTGATCCTGTAACCCAAGATCACAAAATCTTCCTTGAGTTTCCTCAGCCACTCAACATGCGTGGCCGCCTCTCCATCAAATATCACTTTGTTACGTTGCTTCCAAATATTCCAGGAGGTCAATATGGTTATCTCTTTGAACAACGGTCCCTGCCATCTTGCCTTAGCTCTTTCGTACTTGTGTTGCATGTCCGGATGATTATCCCAATCGATGCCCACAACATCCCAACACTTTGCAGCAAAAGGACACTCATAAAATAGATGTGAATTTGTTTCAAGTACCTCCATGTTGCACATTGGGCAGTTGTGATCTTCTCCAATATTAAAATGCCTTCTCAGCAGCAAATCCCTTGTGTTGACCCTATCATGCAACATCAACCATGCAAAAACTTTATGTCTCATGATACATTTTGTTTTCCAGACCAAGGTGATGCATTGTGGACCCAATATATTCCTGAACATGAAGTTGTAAAACTTCTTTGGCTTAAAATCAGTATCACCCCAGCAAAGAATCCATTCATCAGTCCCCATAGCTTCCAAGTTGACTCTTTCCATGATCTCTTGTAAATCATCCAGCTCTGCTGTGGCTTCCATTGAAAAAGGAAGCATGAAGTTGTCTTCGTGCTCATTAAAGTTGTAGTACTGCGCCAATGAGATGTCTTCATTGTTAGCAAACGAAAACAGATGTTCATGGGAGTCCATCAATGGTCTTTCATTGATCCAAACATCTTTCCAAAGCAGGATCGTATCCCCCGCGGCCGGTATACAGGAGGTAATGCCACAATATATATCCATCAGAGAGAAAACATCACACCACCAAAAAGAACCACAAGGTGGTTTTGCATGGGGAGGTGTATCATCATAGTGGGCATTCCAAACTAGCATTACCCAAGGGACATCCTATTTGTGGATAAATTTATGAAGGTACTTGAGCAGTAGAGCATTGTTTTGGATTTGTAGGTTTAAGATCCCAGGACCCCCTTTTTTCTTTGGGCGACAAACCATATCCCAAGCAGCCAAGGAGTGGGTTTTAGCGTCTCTGTCCACTTCTTTTCTCCATAGACAGTGCCTTCTTGCTCTATCAAAGATCTAAATCAAGTTGAGTGGAAGTTTTAGAACACACACAGCAAAAGATAACAATGATGAGAGCGCAGAGTTAATCAGTTGTACTCGTTCTCCGTAAGATAACCAGATAGCGGTTCCTGTCAACCTTCTCTCAATTCTGTTGACCAGAGGCATTAACTCTCTAACAGTGGGTCTTATTGTACCAAGCGGCAAACCTAGATAGGTGAATGGCATCTCCCCAACTTGACACCCAATAGCATTAGCTAGATCCAAAGTTTTCTGAGCATTCACATTAATTGGCATTAATTAAGACTTAGCGTAGTTAATTTTGAAACCAGTTGCCCGGGCATAGGAATCAAGAATCGCTTTAATTGTCTGCAGTTCATGATGATTTGCTGGGAGTATGATTAATGTGTCATCGGCATATTGCACCACTGGGTAGTCTTCTGAAGCAGGTTGATTAATTGGAAGTGAGATCAAACCATCCAACCATGCTTTATTAATAAAGACTGCAATAAATCTGCCGCGAGCACAAATAATAAGGGGGATATTGGGTCACCCTGTCTCACACCGCGCTTACACTTGAATTTTGTGCCAGGTATACCGTTTAGTAGAATTGATGAAGATCCTGACTACAACAACATTTTAATCCACATACACCACCTGTCATCAACACCCTTGCACTCAAGCATTTTCAAAATGGAAGAATGTTCCATTGTGTCGAAGGCCTTCTCGAAATCTAGTTTTAGGATTACAATTTCCTTGCCCGATTGCTTACATTGATGCAAATATTCGAAGGCCCAACCGAGACAGTCTTGAATTGTCCTAGTTTTAATGAATCCATACTGATTTCGATGCACCACCTTTAGAATCTAGCGTTGAAGCCTTTCAGAGAGAATCTTTGTTATAACTTTAAGCACACAATTTAACAAAGAGATTGGTCTATAATCATTGACCGATTCAGGTGCCAGCTTCTTTGGTATTAGTGTGATTAAAGATGTGTTCAAACATTTCAAATTGATTGTCCCCTTCCAGAAGTCCTCACACAGAGCATAAAATCCACTTTAATTATATCCCAACATACCTTAAGAAAAAGCCATTGAAACCGTCAGGTCCTGGTGCATGGTCAACCGGAATGATTTTGATCACATTGTCAATTTCCTCTTTTGTAAATGGAATTGAAAGTTCTTCCAGACCTTGACATTTACGAATTAAGTTGGCGAGCTCAAAATCATAGACAGGCTGCGATGACACCCCCATTATCTTCTTAAAGCAATCATAAAATGCTGCTGCCTTTTCATCATGATTTTCTACCAAGCGGCCATCAGATAACACTAGATTTGTGATGGCATTCCTCCGCAATCTTTCAGTTGCACGTGCTTGAAAATATTTAGTATTTTCTTCACCTTGAATAGCCCACCGAAACGTGCAACGTTTTTTCCAATACTCACTTTGATATTTGAGGAAACGTAATAGATGTGCTTTTAATTTTTTTTTCTAAAATTGGCTTCAGGAATGGACAACTGCCTCAAATCTTCAAGGTTGTCCAATTGGAGCAGAATTCTATTACAGTTTTTAACTTAGAGATTGATTGACTCCATTTTTTAAGGCATACCTAAGCCTCTTTAATTTTGCAGAGATTCTTGTAGCACTGGAGGAAGCCTTAATGGGAGCATGCCAAGATGATTTCACAACCTCCAAAAATCCAGGGTGGGAGGGACAAAAGTTTTCAAACCTGAAAAGCTTAGATCTTGGGATCAAAGTTTCCACAGTAAGAATACAAGGCACAAGATCCGAGATTGGACGGGCAAGAGGTTTTGCAATTGTATTGGGGAATTTTAAGATCCATTCTGGAGAAGAAAAAAACCAGTCTAATTGCTCAATTAAAGGAGTTTCTTGCATGTTACTCCAAGTGTACCTCCTTCCTTTGATTGGAATTTCAAGCAATCCAAGATGACTGGTAATCTCATTAAATTTGATCACATCATCCACATTTCCACATGGAAGGTTTCTGTTTTCCAAAGAGCGCATGAAGTTGAAGTCACCCATGAAAAGCCAAAGATCTTCAGTTTCTATGTTTAAACTATACATCCAGTCAGTGAACATTGCCCTCTCAGGTCCCTCACATGGCCCATAAATGTTAGAGAGGAACCAACTTTCATTTGTTTGAACCGAGGTCATTTTGATAGTTATTGCAAATGGAAATTGATGAATTATTTGGCCCACAAATTGGCTGCTACACCAAATAATAACTAAACCACCTGAAGCACCATCAGATGGAATAAACTCAAATTTATCAAATCTCCTCGGGCAACATTTTCTAATAAAGGACTGATCAAACTCAAGCTTCTTAGTTTCCTGTAAGCATACAATCGAGCAGTTGGACTCATCAATCTTATTGCGAAGTGCATCACACTTAGTACTAGCATTTAAACCATGAATATTCTAGCACAAAATATTCCACATAACAGTTGCCATTAAGTTTTGCAACAAGCTAGATAAAGCAAATAAATAAGTTCAGGAGACTTCTAATAAATTCCACAACTCAGCAGAAATAAACAGTGAAATAAAAGGCCTAGGCCTCATCCTTCTCCTTTCCCTTGAGAGGCGCAAGAAGCTTCTCATTGGTGAGCTCCTCCTGTGGGATGGCACACTGAGTTGTTCCCAAATATTGCAGAGTTTCAATTGTATTTGGAGGAGGGACTTGATTGGAGGCCGAAGTATGCTCAGTGTTCTTGCTTTGCTGCAGCTCCAAGATGTCCGGAGTCTTCCTTGGTTTGACATGTGAGGGTTTGTGTTTAGCATCTGCCAGAGAAGGTGGCCTAAAGCCCTGGTACCTAGTTGCGCGCACACTGCACCTGACTTCAGATACATCCAGCGGCGTAATCATTCTGCGCTTTCTCTTATTAGTAGCCGCATCCATCTCCATCATCTCAGGCTGTGAGTCAAGAAGTGGAAAATTGATTTCCAGACTGTTATCCTCCACAATCATTCGGTCTGCACCCACTAGCTGACAAGCTCTGTTCATTTGTGCATCCACAAAGTCACACCAGATGGACCAAGCCTCTTGAGGAAAGCAAATGACATTGGTGCCCGGAGCAAAAGGTGAAAATGGGAAGTACGAGAAGCAGGCCCCGCCCACAAGATCCACTAGCATACTCTGTAAACCTTCAGCAAACTTATACCAAGCAATAGTCTCGTTTTCTTTGTCAGAAACCCAACAGAGTCGAGGGGGGTGAAGACAGTGCAATAAAAGCATATCATGAAAGAAAGCCAATTCCCCTCTTCTTCAGGAACTTCCACAACCACCTCATGGGCATTCATCCGCTGAAAAGAAAGATCTCCTGTAGGGCTACCCTGAACAAATCCGTCCGCCACATCTTCGACCATTGCAACATGTTCATTCCAAACTCGTAGCCCATCATCAAAACCAGAATCAGCAGTTTGAATCCCATCCATCATAGAGGGACCATCATAACCAGTGTAATTCCTGTAACTAAATCCTTGATACAGTGGAGGAACTGGAGGAAGCACCGGCCATTCGCCCCAGCCCTGCTGCGGTGGAGGGGGGTGGAGCGGCCTCCCAGGCATTGGCAGCGTCCTGGAGCTGGCAAACTTGCGCATCATGCTGCTGCTGCAGCATTGCATTCAGAAAAGGGAGATGCTCCGGATGTGGGGAGGCACCCAAAGGCGGCGCCTCCTCATCACCCACAAGGCCCAGACTAGGATTTCTTCCGTTGAGCACATAAACTGGGACAGTCCAAGATGTGCCTAGTCCACTGATATCAATAAATCTCTTAACCACCAAGCTAAAAGGCACCAGAGCAAGTTCATTAATCAGAACACGAACCAGCACACGAGACTTTCGGTGACCAGGGCGGTGCCAATACATACATCTACCAAAACATGACACTGCCTTAATGATGTAATGCTCTGTTTGATAGTTCAGAGGAAAACCAAGCAACATGACCCATGCATCTCTTTCGATGACTGGCCTATGCATGTTTGGACCTTCATCATGGCGCAGCAAATAAAAGTTGGAGGGCTCATCTAAAGGTTGCTCCCCTCTACTGATCATCGTATCTCTAACAACACTATCATTGAAACGAATCAGACCCACGCAGAAAGGATAGATCTCACCCTCAATAGTAGGCGCACCATGATCATCTCGAAGAACTCTTCAGACCTCTGCAAGAACAGCTTCCCGTTGCAGATCTCCAGGGGGTGGCACCACCATCACAAGCACATGTTGCAAGTGATCCAGAGGCGGGTCATCAACTATCACCATGTTGCGCTGCAGCCTGCCCTCCGGACCCTGCTGGATGTCCATCTCCCTCGGCACAAACTGATAGGGCGGCACTGGCAGATTCGCCATTGGAGGCGCTAGGTTTGGAGTGGAGGAAAGCTCGAGGTTAGGGGTGGTGGTGAGCTCAGGAGCGCAAGGTGACAGGCGGAACAGAGCAGAAACCGTGGCCTCGGGAATCTGGAGGGCGGAGATAGGTTGGTAAGGAGGCGAAATGTCCGGGGTATTCTCGGTACAACTGACAAAAGATTTTGCCAAATCCCTCCCATTTCGCTTGGCAATCCAAATTTGCTTCTTATCCCTTGTTAGTTGGGCCAGATTTGTCGGCGTTCCGGGAATGGGGGTCCCCAGACTTGCTTGCCTGCACCCACGGCGTGGCTATGCGAGCAGGCCTGTGCGGCCCATCTTCATCAACAAAGCATTCAAGACCCTCTCGAGGGGCCAAGCCTTGTGAGGCGGACGATGCAAGACCTCCTCAGGAGCGGCCTCACCAGGCTGCCTCGCGAGGAGCGAAGATATCAAGGTGGGGCAAACCTCGCGAGGCTCTCGTGACGTGAGCCATGACGATCGGCACTAGGCGGGCGCCAGCGCACGCAGCGTCCTTGTTTCCTCTTTGGTGCTAAGGAAGCGAGCGCAGGCGCGGAGTACCGAGGCATCAGGCAAAGGTTTCCATATCAGTGCAATGAGACCGAAGACCAGCAGGACGGCAAGACGGAGGTCACCATGGAGCCCAAGACGACGTCACCACCAGAGCCTTTTGCAGGCGAAGACCACTTTTGTCAGGATAGCTTGTACTGGCTGTGCCCTTTCAAATTAGCCCGCCGTTGTTGGCTCCCTTCCCGCTCAATATTTGGGGAGGGGACCAGGGCCTATATAAGTAGAACTAGCCACCACAGTAGAGGCATCTGATTCAGAGGCATCTCACCCACACAAGTTAGTCGAGCACAAGAACACCTCAACCTCAGGAGGTTGTTCTTCCCCTTGTACTGTTCATCATCAGCCCAAGAGGCAATCCACCACCACACACTGGAGTAGGGTATTACACCACAACGGTGGCCCAAACCAGTATAAATCTCGTGTCTTTCTGTGTTGCGAGTTCATCAAGTTCGTCTGCGAGATCTTAGCAAGCTAGGGCGTAGATCGGTAGGAGGGAAAGAACTTCGTGCGCACCCCAGAGTTCGAACCTTAAGGGTTTTGCCGGAACCCCACATCCGACATTTGGCGCACTAGGTAGGGGTGCGCCGGAGCCTCTTCCCCGCCGATCGATCCACCGACGCCCCGCGCCCCGATGTCCAGCAATCCGAGGCCAGACTCCAACCGTTGGGCAGCTTGGCCAGCACGAGCGGTGTCACCTGCCCATGAAGACCTCGACCCCGCGCTCCAGGCGGCGCGAGCACCGCCCAACGCTGCAGGGCGCGGGCGGCGCGGCCAGGCGTCGTCCACCCTCACTCCATGGCAAGTGCGAGCCGCTGCAAGGGCAGCAAGCCACGCCGCTGCAACAGCGCCACACACACGGCGGGAGCAGGCGAACATGCGGGCAGCGCTCACTGTGGCGCGAGAGCTGCTGCGATGCCGGCTGAGGGAAAGTGGCCGGGATGCACTGCTGGAACGTGTCGCTGAGCTGCTCGATGCGGCAGCTTCGGGAGCGCCACCCTTCTGCTATCAGCTTCCTCCCCAGGACACTACGGGGTCTCACGGCGGGCCTCGCCGCAACCACACGCCGTCAGGAGTGCCTGGGGGCTTCGTCAACACCAGCACGGCCGGCGGCGCCGGGGGCTCCACCGCCCCTATGCCGCCCGCGACAAGCATGGGCACAAGCATCCCCTCCCATGGTCCCAGTGGGATGCCGCGCTACCATCCTAAGGACGCCGCGCTGGGCCAGGCAACATGGAGTGTGGGGCACTACGGTGAGGTGTTTGGGGTAACGGCCCCGGAATCCTACGTGCCCCGCATGATGGACCAGGAGTACGCACCAGAGGACGACCCCGGCTTGTTCCTCGGAGAAGATTGGGAAGAAGGGATGCCAGAAGTTGAAACCTTCCAGGAAACGACGGAGAACCGCGACGACCGCGCCAGCAACAACACCTACATGGTACCACTAATCTCTCAGGAGCAGGCTTACACTAACCATGGGCTGCAAGTGAATCAGGTCACGGTGCCGGTCGACGACCCCGACATGGCAGCATCCCTCCCGCCGGGGGAAGCACCGTAGGGGCCATGCGGAGGGAGCCAAGAGCAAGGCCCCTCCCCACGTTGCGCGAAGCCAAGCAACGCCCGGAGGTAGGCCCTCTGCCGGGGAGGTGCTGGCGAGCCTTCCCCCGGCAGAGGACCCGTGGTCGCCGAGGGCACCGCTGGCGTCCCCTTTCCCCCCTTTGTGTCGTCCAGGTTGCCGGTCGGCTCAAAGGTGGTCGAGGGTGGCTCAAGGCGGGGCCCTCGCCTAGCGATATGAGGCAAAGCCGGTTCCTGTGAAGAAGGCCCGGTGCCTGTAAAGCTCGCCGCCCGTGACACTCTCACGTAATAATGAGTGGGGCTGTACACGCCCCGGAGTCTTAGGGGTGCCGGCCTCAGGCCCTGGGGCTCCCTCCCACGCCTAGTGGCAGCACTTAGCTCCGCGCTGGTGAGAAGACTTGAAGACCCAAAGACTAGACTAGGCGTCGGACGCGGCCATTTGCTTTGGATCACTTCTTCTGTAGCCTTGCTTTTTGGATTTGGATTTAAGTTGAAGTCAAGCTTTTGTTTATGCGTGCGGGGAGAGGGGGTGTATTTTCTCGTTCAAGCGATTTCTCACAATCTGGTTCTTGCCTTGTTCTGGAGCTCACGCTCGCCGCCTCCCCCTCGCGGGCCCCACGCGAGCGGGGTTGGGCACAGCGCGCGCGCCACGCGCGCCGATTGGCGGAGGAACCTCGCGAGGCCCTCTCAAGCGGGTCAGCAGACCCTTCCGGAGCCCCGTGGTGTCTCTCGACCTCACAACCCGATCCAGGGCACACTCCAGCTAAGGTAAGCCGCAGCGGCAAAACTTCCGCCGGACTCATGACCGACCAAAACGCACCCTCGGTTCGGCATAAAGGAGTAGAAATCGTGATTTGCTTACATGAGGGGCTTCCCCTCCCAAAATGCTCTCACAATCTTTAGCCGCCATGCCCGAGTCTTTGAGTACAGGATGAAACGAGAAGAGAACACGAGATCAGCCAGATATGTCGCTCGCTACATCGCCCTCGGATGCGTCACTAGCATCGTCGTTGTCTTCGCCGTCACCGTCGCCTCCTTCGGCGATGCCTTCGCCGCCTTCGGTGACACTTCCGTCGTCGTCATCAACCACGTCGCCTTCGTCCGCAACAACCACCACCGCGTCGTCATCGGAGGCGAAGGCTCTGACCAGCGCATCCACGTTGTCCTCCACCCACCGCGCCAGGTCGCCTCGGACGGCCTGTGGCACGGGGGCAATGGCGGCGTCGAAGTCGAAGTCGGGAAAGGTGTTCCGGAGATGGCTGAAGATGCGGGAGAACGCGCGCCCGAGCAGGTCCCGACTCCTCTCTTCCACGAGCTGGCGGGCCCTGTCTGACCGGGCTTCCAGGCGCGTCACCACGTAGGTGAAGAAGGTCAGGTGGCTGGCATAGTCATTCGAGTGGGGGGGGGTGCATTCTCGTCGCAGATGAAGCCCAGGGCGGTGTTAGCCCTGTTCCGGAGGTCCTGAAGCATGGGGGCGTGCTCGCGCTCCAGCGTATGCCGTTGAAGCACTTCCTCCCTGTTCTGCCGCCCGACGGCCTCGGCATCATCAACCCGTTTCTAAAGCAAAAGAAGCTCGGCGCGGGCGGAGGCCAAGTCCGCTTGTGCCGTGACCAAGGCAGCAGCCGCGGCCTCCCCACGTCTCTCCGCCTCGTCTAACCTGGGCCTGAGAGCGGCGGTCCTGGCCGCCACCTCAGTTCCTGCAAGCTTCAGCTTCAGGTCGTACCGATCTTCATCATCCCCGCGAACCCGGGCCACATGGCGATCGACTTCCTCCTGGACCTTGGCCTCACGAGCCCCGACGGCATCCTCTGCTTGAGCAACTTGACGCTCCCTCGTCTCCAGTTGCTCGAGCTCAAGGCTGCGTTCCACGGCTTCCAGAGCCAGCGCCTCCTCACGCTTCCGGACCTCCTCTTCCTCAGCAGGCGTCCCCCTCAGCGACGCAAGGGCGGCTCTGCGCGCCTCCACCTGCTGCTCGAGGGACGCACTCCAGGCCTGGAGCTCCCATGCACGCTTCTCCACAGCCTCGCGAGCCTCCTCCAAGGCTCAGGAGCAAGCTTTGGAGGAAACCTTGAGGGCCGCCTCGGCCTTCGCGTTGTCAAGATCGCGCTGGTAGCAGCCCAGGTTAACGGCCACCCCAAGCTTACGCCACTCCTCCGCCAGCTGGAGACCTTCCGCCTCAAGACGCAAGTCGACACCCGCGAGTTCTTCACCAAGACGGCTCATCGCGCCCATCGCCTCCTGGAAGAGCTCATGGCGAACGACGCTTCGCCCGCGCTCGGACTCGAACGCACGGCTCACCTCATCCTCCACCCCGGGGGCTGCAGGCGGGACATCAAGCGACGCACAACCTCTCGGCAGGGGGCTGGGGGCTGGAGCCGCCCCAGGCGCCAGCCAGTCCTTGCAGGGGGCCCTAGCCAGTCGGGGCCCGCCGCTTGAGGAGGAGCTGAAGGCCTAGCCTAACCAGCTGCTGTCCATAACTAGAGGACGAGATCGGGGAACGCCCGCCAGGCCCCAAGCCACATCGTGCAGGAAGGGCAACGAGGTCGCAGACTCGAGTCTCCATGAAGGCGAGCGCACCCCCTCGGCCGGCCCGGCTCCGGGCGCGGCATGCAGGCTCGGGGCGCACAAGGCCAACGCGGGTGCCGAGGAAGGCGAGGATTGCTTCACGAGGGACCCAACGGTCCTGGAAGAAGGGGTCCTGAAGAGCTAGTGTCAGGAAGGAAAGCAGCAATCAAAAAATCGCAAGGTGCAGTACTTACTCGTCGACAGCGAAGTACTTTCGCCACTTCAACGGCCTGAAGATGCAGTTGTCGCTCGGGGATCCTTTCCTCTTGCGGAGCTCCTCGAACTCCACGCAAAGCCGGCCGAAGCGCTGGACATGGCGGCCAGTGCGAGGCGGGGCCGAAGAAGAGCTTGGAGGGACAACTTCAGGGGTGCCCAGCTGCGGTGAACAGTCGGGCGCCGTCTCGCCACGACCTCCCGAGGCTTCCGGGGTTTTGACCTCGGGAACCGCATGCTACGTCGCCTCGGTAACCAACGCCCCAGGGGAGGGATCGCGAGCTCCCAAGGATGACACCCCAGGATCATCACGCGGCATGTGCTCCTCAGCGCTTGGGCCACCGGTCTCCGTCGGAGCTCGCCCTCCTGCACCCTCACTTGGGGCGAGCTCTGCACCGGCGGTGAGGAAGGGGACCATGTCGACGGGGTTCTCGCAGGGCCCCACCAGGCCGATCGGGCGCAACCCCCACTCATCAAAGGAGGGCATGCTCGCGGCAAATTCGGCTTTGTTCTCACAGCGGTACAGCAGATAGCTCTTCCTGGGCATGTCGTCCGGCAAAGGGACGCCCGCCAGGACCGTAAGCACCATTTGCCGCGTCGTAAGAGGAAGCCCCTCCTCCTGAAACCTCATATGGTCCTGACTGCTGAGCAAGGCCCACATCGGGCAGGAATGGCGCCGAAGCGGAGCGACTCGGCACTTGACGAACTCCTTCACCACCATAGGCGCTATCACGCCGCGGTCCTTCAACCTCCTCAGCCTGAGCCAGATGGGGGCGAGACGGGGGATCGCTAGCCTCTGGTCACCCCAACTGAAGTTAGGAACAGCGGGGCCTGGTGGAGGACGGAGCAGAGGGGTGAGCACGCCAGCGTCAACAAACACCCATCGTGTCCGAAACTCGCTCATGGATGGAGGAAGCTCAAAGTCGATCCCCGCGCCCGCTGTCGCGGCCACGGCTTGGAAGCTCACACACCCCAAGCTCTGCCGAGGGTGAGTCAGATGTAATGAGAAGAAACGGCGAAGGAGGGCCACAGAAGGGGCGATGCCAACCATGGCTTCGCACACAAAGGCGAAGACGGCGAGAAGAGTCACGGATTGAGGGTCAGATGCAACATCTGGATCCGATAATGCTCGAGCAACGCGTTGAAGAAGGCGGAGAAGGGGGGAATCCGGCCAGCCCAAAGGGCATCTATGAAGATTGGGACCTCAGTGGCTGCCCGAGCAATGCGGGAACGAGACGCGGGCCAAGCCACCGTCTCACCCCACTCGTTGAAACTGGAAGCGAGCATGGAGCGCACCTTGTCCATAGCCTCGTCGTTGAGCACCCGGGGACGCCCGAGCGCAGGCTCGAAGGACGGAGGCGCACTTGGCAAAGACAGAGGTTTCTTCCCCTTGTCAGCCTGTTTTGGCGCCATGGCGATGAAGTAGGTGGAGCGCATGTCGGATTGGAAGGGAGGAGCAGAGTCTTGAGGAAGCAGAGAGATTGGGCGAGCCACGCGTGGGCGAAGGAAGAATAACTGTGTAGGATGCGGGGCCGCATAGCCAGGTGGATTCAAAGGCAGCATGGGGAAGCGGAGACGCCCACATCCAATCAACCACCACGCGTCGACCAAGGCCGCAAGCTTTTGGGGCCCGCGGTGCTCCGTACTTGACCTTTGGCTTCACCTCAAAGCCAAGCGCGAGCGCGTCTTGGGCCCGGGGGCTAATGGCCGCGTTCTGGGAACGGGGGTCCCCAGACTTGCCTGCCTACGGCCCACGACGTGGCTATGCGAGCAGGCCTGTGCGGCCCATCTTCATCAACAAAGCATTCAAGACCCTCGCGAGGGGCCAAGCCTCGCGAGGTGGACGACGCAAGACCTCCTCAGGAGTGGCCTCACTAGGCTGGCTCGCGAGGAGCGGAGATATCAAGGCGGGTCAAACCTCGCGAGGCTCTCGTGCTGTGAGACATGACGATCGGCCCCAGGCGGGCGCTAGGCGGGCGCCAGTGCGCGCAGCGTCCTTGTTTCCTCTTTGGTGCTAAGGAAGCGAGCGCAGGCGCGGAGTACCGAGGCATCAGGCAAAGGTTTCCATATCAGTGCAACGAGACCGAAGACCAGCACGACGGCAAGATGGAGGTCACCATGGAGCCCAAGACGGCGTCACCACCAAAGCCTTTTGCAGGCGAAGACCACTTTTGCCAGGTTAGCTTGTACTGGCTATCCCCTTTCAAATTAGCCCGCCGTTGTTGGCTCCCTTCCCGCTCAATATTTGGGGAGAGGACCAGGGCCTATATAAGCAGAACTAGACACCACAGTAGAGGCATCTGATTCAGAGACATCTCACCCACACAAGTTAGTCGAGCACAAGAATAGCTCAACCTCAGGAGGTTGTTCTTCCCCTTGTACTGTTCATCATCAGCCCAAGAGGCAATCCACCACCACACATTGGAGTAGGCTATTACACCACAACGGTGGCCCAAACCAGTATAAATCTCGTGTCTTTCTGTGTTGCGAGTTCATCAAGTTCGTCCGTGAGATCTTAGCAAGCTAGGGAGTAGATCGGTAGGAGGGAAAGAACTTCGCGCGCACCCCAGAGTTTGAACCTTAAGGGTTTTGCCGGAACCCCACATCTGACAAGATTCCTAGATTTTCTGCGCCAAATATTTTTTTCCTAATGAAAATCGGAGATCCAACAGAACGGCCTTCTCCGAAATCCCGGCTTTCCTTACCCAAGCCACAAGTTTCAAAGAACGTGTACGTGCCAGGCAGTCCCACTGGACGTGCCCTTTCACACCACAAATGTAACAACATCTAGTGCCAACAGAGCACGAGGAAGAACGATGGCCCTTGGTCCGGCATTTTGTGCGCCATGATAAATTTTCCATGTGTGATGCCTCAGCATTTTCCTTAGAGGGCTGATTATTAAACATATTCGTATCAATACAATGCTTGGCCAAATGACCTCATCTCCCACATAACATACAAATATGAAGCTTGTTATATATATATAAACTCTTTAGTAGGTAGAGAAGAGATGTCAAGTACCATTTGAACGATTTCATTGGAATAACCAGCTTGCCATAAATCCAGAATTTCCTCAAGCTTTGCTTCTATGATTAGATTCCAAGATAAAGTTGTAAAAGTGCCTCCAAAGAAATGTTTGCCAATAACTTGCAGATCCTCTTGATTGATAGTCGCTTGAAGGCTGCCAAAAACCAGCTTATCTGAGAAGTCGTTCGACACTAGAGCTGCATTGGAATAGTGATTTTGTCTCAAATCATGATTTTCCAAACCCTGATCATGCATAGAAACCCTGTTGTCATCAGTATTAACAAGATTGAATTTGGCCAATTCAGCTCTAGATGAATCATCTCCTTGTGCACTCTTACGTAAAAACCCTAAAGGACTTCTGATAGCCATAAGCGATCGAGCAGAAACCTCCGGAATCACTTCATCAAGATGCCAATCAGATCCATTCCAAGAATAATCCACAGATAATTTGAACAAGCGGAAATGACAGACAAAATTTGGCCAGACACGATCCTTCAAACCATAAATGAAATGACCAACAAGATTGGAGGCCACCGAAAACCGAAAGGATCGATCACCCAATTGTTTGACGTTGAAACCTTTGGCCGAACCTCCAATACAACATTGTAAAACCACTCCAACAGCCTCTTCATAAAGAGGGAAGGAGGCCGAAGAGAAACAAACCACCAAGAAAAATTCCTTGGTTCCCGAAGAACTCTCAAAATGCACTATAGATCTAAACTTGTCACGTACCTTCTGTGGGCAAAATCCCAATGAATGAGACTGGCCATTGGATCTCACAATGGAAAATCTAGATGGAGGGGGAAGGTGTGAGTCACCATGGGTGGTGGGGAGGAGGTGGGAGCAGCCATGGGGGAGGAGGGAGGAGGTGGGAGTCACCATGGCTCTCCTCTAGTGGGCACCACTTTGTATTTCCTTTTTTCTGTTTACAAAGTGTTTGACCAAATTTATACTAAAAATATCAATATGTACAATACTGATTATAATGAGTATAAGAACTACGTTTCATAATGAGTATAAAAATATTGATTTGACATTGTGAATGTTGACACATTTTTCTATAAATTTGGTCAAAGTACTCAACTAATGTTGTCGTTCTTCACAAAAAATGTGTTTACCGATGCATTATCGCATTGCACGCATGCATGAACACTAGTTATCGCATTGCATGCATTCATGAACACTAGTTACTACTACCTCCCTTCTACTTTAAAGGGCTCGATTCAAAATTTCACCTACTCTTACCAAGACAAGATAGAGGCGGTGGAATAGTTTTTGTAGTATGCAAAAGTACTCAACTAATGCTGTCGTTCTTCACAAAAAATGTGTTTACCAATGCATTACCACATTGCATGCATGCATGAACACTAGTTACTCTAACCCCACTCGCTTCTTTAATTCTTTGCCACATCAGCATGTTTGCTATTCCCATGTGCATGATACCAGCTAAGGTACCACAATTATGGCCAGCCTTAATCATCGCATGCAATAATTTAGTGCACCTTGAAATATGATTATGTGTGGGGCGTGTATGTTTTTAATAAATTGAGATTATACCTAGCCCGGCGTGCAAGATGACTTATTATGCACCGTTCCCCATACCTGCAGGAAGCCCGTTTGTCTCCAAATATTTTTCTCTCCATGTGTAAAAACAATATGCCTGCTTGACTCTCCTTCTCCCTCCGGCGGTCCCACCACTCCACCCCGAGTGGAAGAAATCTGCATGCATGACTCTCCACCCCCCCAAAAAATCTGCATGCATGACTCTCCACCCCCCAAGGATAAGTTGAACTGGTGTAGGGGATGTTTGGTTCCCAACCACAGTTTGCCAAGCCAAAATTTGGTAGCCACAATTTAGTTGGCATGTGTTTGATTTTTGCCACACTTTCGCTTGCCACACTTTATTGCCCCTATGGCCCACTTGTCATAGAAACAATTTTTTGCCAACTTTTGCTAAAGTTTGGCGTCCAATTTCTCAGCCACACTTGTGTGGCTTGCCATACTTGTGTGGCTAGCCACACTTTGGCTTGGCCACACTAGTCTCCAACCAAACAGTAATGTGACAGGACGGGACGACTGGGAGCGAATTGTTGTAAGGTAGAAGACGGGGACGACCGGATGAGTAGGGCGTGCGAACAGTGTGGGGTTGTTGGCTTGCATGGTGGATAAACGGCTGCATGCCCCCAAAGAGTTCTCGAGTACTATGCGGGACCCAATAGATGTCATGTCTTCTAGACCCATATCGTAGGCCTGACGGTATAGCTTCTGCGCGTTCGCATGCCATGCCGACGCGTGGATGTAACTTCACTTAATTCTGTCAACC
This sequence comes from Triticum aestivum, assembly GCF_018294505.1. Classification (NCBI taxonomy): domain Eukaryota; kingdom Viridiplantae; phylum Streptophyta; class Magnoliopsida; order Poales; family Poaceae; genus Triticum; species Triticum aestivum. The sequence continues at coordinate 245,496,796 of NC_057796.1, read as the reverse complement.
GTCACGCCTCCCACGACCTTCGCCTCCCTCGCGCGGTATCGCCATTTGAGACTTCGGACGGCTATAAATGAGCAATTTTTTTCCTATTCCGCATGCATGATACTCCCTCTAGTCCTTTTTATTCTGCGTAAGATTTGTTTCAAGTCAAAGTTTGCAAAGTTTTTGACCAAATTTCTACTAAAAATATCAATATCTACAATACCAAATATATATTTTATGAAACTATGTTTTATAATGAGTATAAAAATATTGATTTGACATTGTGAATGTTGATACATTTTTCTATAAGTTTGGTCAAAGTAGAGGTACATTGACTTCAGACAAAACTTATATGCAGAATGCAGACTAGTTCCTCCGTCCAGGTGCGTGCCATGTCCCATCTAGTCATCACAAAAAGGTTAGCTATTAGAGTACTACTACCTCCCTTCTAGTTTAAAGGGCTCGATTCAAAAATTTCACCTACTCTTACCAAGACAAGATAGAGGCGGTGGAATAGTTTTTGTAGTGGTTTCTAGAGTCTGGACTCCATCTTCTGGAACCTTCGCCGCCACCGGTAAGAATGCAAGGAGATGAACCAGAAAGGAAATGAGGCTGGAATGAGTAGTTCCGTATTTTATACAGTGGCAAAGTTGGGTAAATATCTGCTATACCTCCGGTGGCAAGGCCATGTCTCTATGCACACACATCTCATCCGATGGTTCCAAGTAGATCGAACAGCTCACGTTGTCAAGAGGCAGACACACCATCACCACCAACTGAGATTTTTATAGGAGTATAAATAAAAATAAATAAAAATATAGAGTAGAAAATAGAGATGAGAGTCGAGATAGAGAGTAGAGATAGAGAGTAGCACTGCAAAAAAAATACACTTCCGTGATGATACGTGTTTGTCACAGTAGGTCACGTTTTCTGTCATGCATGTACATCCATGACAATTTAATGACAGAATCAAGATAGTCATACCTGTGCTGTCATAGAAGTGTTCCATGACATTACCAAAATTATCATCACGGAAGTGTCCACTTCCATGACGATAAATCACGCGTCATAGAAGTGCTTTCGTCAAGGGTGACCGACACGTGGCATCCACCGTAACGGAACACCGTTAAGCTATCGGTTCTAGTTTTGGATCCGATAACCCATTAACAGCCCTGACCAATGGGGATTTTCCACGTGTAAAATCATCATTGGCTGGAGGAAACACGTGTCGGCTCACCGTTGGGACAGATGTCATCCACTGATTGGACCCGAAGCGCCTATGATACGTCGACACGTGGCACGGCCCAACAGAGGCCCATTCCTATGAAAAGGCCGGCCCGTTTGACTTGGTCAAAAGGTGGCGGGCCGGCCCACGGCAAGCTTGTTAACGGCATGTTTGCATATTGCCCATTTATAGCCCGCTAACCCAGGGCTAGTTTACGGCCTATCCGAATTAGGCCCAGTATCGTCATCTGGGCCGTCCAATATAATTCCATCCTGTTTTAACTTCCGGCCCATGTATGGCCCATGACGTCTTTCGTCCCATATGAGTCCCTTAGTAACTCTCAGTCCATTAACGGCCCGTGGTAAAGCTGGCCCGTAATGAACAGTGTATCACTTTATACCCATTAACGACACGCGGTGAAACTGGCCCGTAATGAACAGTGTATCTGTTTATACCCATTAACGGTCCATTATTCCGTTGGGCCGTTTACAGCCCATGTTATCTTTCGGCCTTCTCAGGGCCCATTTATTCTTGGGCTCATTTCCAGCATTCGTTTACTTATGGCCCGTTACTGTCATTTTCTGCTTGTGGGCCAAATTCAGCCCGTGGTTACAGTCGGCCCGTTAATACGTTGGGCCGTTTTCATAGCGTCATCAAATACGACCGATTAACGACGACCCGTTATGGCCGGCTCATGATCGGACGATTTCAACTCTAGCCCATTTACGGCCATAATGTGGTCTGTTATTGGCCCATGTTAGGCCAACCGATCATACGGCCCGTAGAAGGCCCATTTATGATACGGCCCGTAGAAGGCCCATTGTGTCTACGGCCCGCATAAGGCCCATTGTTTCTACGCCGCAGAAGGCCCATTGTTTCTACGGCCCTTAGAAGGCGCATTGTTTCTACGGCCCGTAGGAGGCCCATGTTAACTACAGTAAATATGTAGCCCATGGTTATTGTGGCCTAGTTTTAAAAAACAGGTTATTGCGGCCACTAGCAAACCACGGAAAAAGAACTGCACTGACTACAAGAAAACAAATAAACAAGACAATAAGGAAATAAATAAGCAAGCAACTTACACTAGGCTATCACAGCTATTACACATATTACATCCACTGGGCATCAAAGTTCGCCACCAGTGCAAATATAGGGAACAAAGCAGCATATAAACACCGCAGCAAAACAAGACCAGAACTGAAACCACTTCAGAAGAGCTCAAGAAACAATATCCTGGGTACCCATAATGCTGGCAAGATGCTTAGCAAGCTTATTAACTTTCTCTTGTTTGGCGCTTAAATCCTCCAGCACTTGCTGTTGCACCAGAAAGTATGCATCTGAATTCTGTAGGGACTTCCTCAGTCCTTCGGCTTCCTGTCGCATAACATCTGATCGATGTCTTTCAACTTGAAGTTGAGACTTAAGAAGCCGAACTGATTCAGGCAGCGAGTTCGAAGAGCTGGTGCCAGCAGTAGTAGCCAGTAACTCGAACACTACATCAAGACAAGACTTTGGGGTTGTCTCAGTGTCTTCAATATAGTTTTTATCAGCTTTCTTGGAGACCAACAGGGATGTCTCACTATCTTGAACCTTATCTGCATTACTTCCTTTACCATTGCATAACAGGGTACTCTTCTCCAATATTTTATCCGCGTTCTAAAAGAGAAACAAACAAACACATCACAGGTTTACAATGTAGTATATGAAACTCATTTTGGTAAACCAGTTCAGTAGTAAGGTGGACAGGATAACCGCATGAAACAAACATATATCTATGTAGTATGGTCACTGTATGGTCTATATCATTCTAGTTTATGTTGCCAAATCAAGATAGATACAGTTCGAATCATATCTATTTAAGACAAAGCAACATAGACAGAATATAAGTGTGGGAAACTACACAGCAATAACAACACTTGTAATGTGCATGGCATGAGAACATAACTGTTTATTCTTGAAACTGAAATCAACATAGAGCAAGTTACAACAGCAAACACGTTAAAGAAACAGGTTTAAAACATACCTGTTGCGCCATTGGAGTTTCAATTGCATCCTTCAAATTTGAAATTAGTTGGTATGAGTAAGTACAGTGATGCAAGAGCAAAGTAGTATGAACCATAGCTACGGAACCTGACCCGAGAAAAATTCTTCTTCTGCTTTAAGCGTTGACTTGGGGTTCGGAGTGGTGGTCCTCGTGCTTTGGGCACTGCAGTTGCCTTACTAACTGCTCGTGTTTGGGTGCTCTGTGGTGGAGATGATGCTATGTCAACGGGAACTGGGTTACTATCTGCTGGGGTTGGGGTTTGAAGGGGTGTAGCTGGTTCTCTGTCCAATTGTATGGATACAATCTGCGTGAGTCTGGGTTATGTGTGTTGGGGCTGGTTCTTGGGCAAGTACAACCGTGGTTCTATCTCCATCGACAGGTAGCACGATCTTTTCTGAAGACCGTGTTTTTACTCCCACAGATACTGCCATCACCCCCTCCAATTGAAATGGCTGATAAACAAGAAAAGTAATTGAATGTACAGACATTGTAAGATAGACAGGTGCAATGGATAGTAGGGAAGAAAACAGGGCATGCAATAATTCACATTTATGTTGTCTAACAAAACAGAATAGCAGGACATAATTTCACATATATGATGGCTAATTAAACAGGATAGCATGACACAATTTCACATGTATGATGGCTAACTAAACAGGATAGAATGACATACTTCAAAATATGATGACTATGTAAACAGGATGACATGATATAACTATACGATGTGTCTATTAAAGTGGTTGACATGGCATAAATCACAAACATGCCATCGATGGAAACATGATGGCATGATAAAATTCATGGATAGAATGACATAATTCAAAATATGATGACTATGTGAACAGGATGAGATGATATAACTATATTATGTCTTTAGAAAATGGGTTGGCATGCCATAATTCAGATACATGCTGTCTATGTAAACATCATGGCATGGTATAATTCAAATATATGATTTATATACTAAGGAAGTGAGCAGAGGGCAATCGCATATATGATGTGTCAACTAAGGAGATGGCATTCAATATCGTGTATATGATGTAAGAACTAAGCAGTGCAATACAACATATGCATGATATGAGTAATATAACCCTGCCAAGTTTGAGCATACACCTCAGGGGGATAATATGACTGGTCATCTGCCTCTGAATCCTCCTCTGAAGAGCTATCTGTAACCAGCATGATATCTGCTTCAGCAGGTAGCATTGTCTGCCCTGAAGACCTTGTTTTCACTCCAGATTTCTCCATCACCAATTCAAATGGCTAATGCACCGGAAGAGCAGTTGAATATACAAACATTGTCGACAAAAGCAATGAGAAGTACAAAAAAAGGACGACATGATATAATTCACATATATGTCGCTTGGCTAAACAGCATGGCATTGCATAATTCACATATATAATGCCTTGCAACAAGATAGCATTGCATAATTCACATATATAATGTCTTGCAACAAGATGGCATTGCATAATTCACATATATGGCAATTAGACACTAAACAGGTGGCATTCACACAAATCATGTCTAAACTAAGCAAATGACATAGCAATGCAAGATACCATACGCACGATATGAGCAACATAACCCTGCCAAGTTAGAGCATGCACCTCGGGGGGAAATAGGACTGGTCATCTGTCTCTGAATCCTCCTCTGAGGAGCTATCTGTAACAAGCAAGACATGCGCTTCATCAGATAGCATTGTCTGCTCTGAAGACCTTGTTTCCACTCCAGATATTTCCATGACCGTGCCGAATGGCTGATGCACAGGAAGAGTAATTGAATGTACTAAAATTGTTGACAAATTTAACACGTAATAAAAAAATGATGTCATGATCATATAAGATGACTAGCTAACCAAGGTGGTATTGCCAAATTCACATATATGATGCCTGGCTAAACAAGATGGCATTGCATGATTCACATATACGATAAAGAAACTAAACAGATGGCATTGACACAAAGCATGTCTAAACTAAGCAGATGCCATCTTTGATGTATATAGTAAGGCACCATATGCATGATATTACCGACATCAGCATGCCAAGTTAGAGCGAAGACCTCATGGGGTAAATAGGAGTGGTCTTCTGCTTCTGAATCCCCCTCAGAACAGTTATCTTCCTCTTGATTACGATCCGAAATGGTTGGAGGGGGGCTGCCATTGCGCCCACCATGGAGCGACGTCTGCATGAAATTTTATTGCCACGCAAGGCTCGTCTCTTTTGCTCTACATGTTCAGTTCCATTGTGTACAATAACTGACATGCATAGGAATAAAACATAGTGAGATTATGTAAGGAGTGCATGTACAAATCCAGAGTGATGGTAGCAAACTGTGGATATACCCAAAACCAATGATAGCAGGCAGATAATAGCTTTAGTTAAAAAATATAGATAATGGCTCCTTTAATGTTTGTTTGCACCCAACATGAAACTCATACTAGACACCCGAGATTAACCAGATAGTAGACAGATAGTACTGATTGCTGCCCCAATATGTACCCCACAACCATTTAAAAACTCATGTTTCAGCATAAGTTTGGACCTGACTCAGAGTCTAATAGGTGAACACGACGATAAGTAGCATGTCATCATATTAAGCGATGCATAACGTTAGCAGACACGGAAGAGTGCGACCTCTCTTGCGGACCCGTGTAGTCCTCAAGGTCATCTGCTTAGTTGATGATGGTAATGCAGTTGTCGTGGCTGCCGGCGGCGGGGAAGAGGATCTAAGGCGGCGAAAGACAGTCTGCAGAGCGGATCCCTGCTGTGGTGAACCCTTCCATCGTTGGAGCAGCTGGGCTGGGGTGGAACACAGCACCGCAGGAGCAGGACAAACCACACAAGGTTTTCTTTGACACATATCTGTAACAGAAGTAATTGTGTAAGGGCTTGTTTCAATTTGAGGATTCTAACAATGCAGGGATACGAAATAGACAGGAATAGGATAGGAATGCACATGCAAAATAGAGAATTTAAAAACACAGGATTTCTGCCAATCTGGGTGTTTGGTTCACAAGAATTGGAAGATCACTGGATGCAAAGAAGCATGGTGAGATTAAGTCAAACCACAAGAAAATGTACGGTTATAATGCTATTATGCTACTGTCTCTTAGTCTTGTGCTTCATGAATAGGAATTTCAAAAGGAGGACAAGTGGAAATTAAAATTCCTACAGTTTTTCTTTCAAGGAGACACTAAAGGAAAAAATCCTACAGTTTTCCTTTGCTCCATTCCTTTGCACCAAATTCATAAGTAGTACCATACGAAACTTTCCAATTCCTATGTTTTTCATTCACTTTTCCTTTCAAGCACTGGCGATTCTAGTAGGCAGGCTTGAGCAAGGAAAATCCTAAACTAAGAAAATGTTTTTGTGCTACTTCTATTACTTTGGACCCAGGCCAATGCCCTACTAGATCAACTCCCAGGGCCATCGACAAATGCACAGCTCAAACACGCAGAGATAAATAATGATGGCGTTCAAGAGAGTCCATCACGGATAGCCAAGTTGCCTGGTACCTCACTGCTTGTCATATAGTAGGATAAAATAATCGTATTTCCCGTTACTCCGTGTGCTCAGTGGACAATATATATATAACATGTAGAGTAAAAAAGATATGCAACCAGTGTACAACCTCTTTGGCGAAGCCATGTCGATCTTAGTGTGATTGGGTTGGCCAGTGAGGATGCTCTGGCTGACTTGGCTGTCGGAGGAGGGGAAGAAGATCTTAGGCGTCTGGAGATGGAGCCCGAGGTACTGCTCCGCTATGATGGAGGGTTTCGTCGTTGGAGCAGCTCCAGTGAGTTGTACGACGCCGAGGCAGAAGCAGGACAAGAGAGACAACGTTAACCTGAGTGGAATTCTAATAGCATCTCCAATAGATGACGTAAAATACATAACCACAAAGTGCTAGATGTAAAATACATCAGCCGCTCATCTCTGAACTTAACTGTCGAAACTGAATTTAACTATCGAAACTGAACTTGACTGTCGAAACTGAATTTTGCTATTGAAACTGAATTTTACTGTCGAAACTGAACGCACTAGAGGTGAGGCTACATGTTAGTCGACTGACTTTTTCATCTCTGGTCAGTTGATTTTGCAGCCATTGGATACGAAATCAAGGGCCTGAGGTTCATCTTCAACCTCCACCCCCTGAGCCGCCAGCCACCACCGGCCAAACAGCCGCCCGCGGCCGGCGGTGCGCCGCCCCGCCTGCCTCGAAAACAATCCCCACCGCCAGTCTGCTGCCGCCCCGGCCATCCCTCTAGCCCCCCCCCCCCCCGTGCCGAGATTTTTCTCTGGCGATCCCCACGCCACTGCCACACCACCGTCGGCGACAACCGCCCCCACCCTGAACGCTAAGATAGATAGTGGGGTACCTCTCGGTGAACCCCCCGCCCTGCCGCGACTGTTCTTCCTTAACTCCGGCGAGCCCCCCACCCCCTGAAAATCGACTGACCCAAAAGTCGATTCAGTCGACTAAAGTGTAGCTAAATCGGAGCAGCATCGCAAGCAAGAGCAAGAGCGAGAGCAGCAGCGCGAGCAAGAGCAAGAGCAAGAGCAGACAAGGCAGGGGACCAAGAGCAAGACCAAAGCAGCAGCGCGAGCGAGAGCTAAAGCAGCAGCAGCTCCTACGGATGTGGATGTCGCAGCCGAGGGAGCGACGCCATGGAGGAAGTGGCCGGCGACGCCGCCGTGGATGGAGTGCGCCGTGTCGGCTCGGGACCGAGCGCCGGCTGTACCGTGAGATCGAATCAAGAAGAAAATGTGGCGATTAGTGTACAACCTCTTTGGTGGCGCCGATTAGGCCGCAACTTCATCCGAGGAAACGGTTATGATGATGCTCTTCCGGTGGTGCAGGTGAAGACGATGGTGTGGGAATGGAGGTGACGCGAAAGACGAGGGGAACGTCGGGGCAGCTCCTTGGAGGTGGAGGACGGGGTGGCTGAACCGGTGGGACGACCAGATCGACGACGGATCCTCATCCGGTACGATGGATGAGGTACGTCGAGGTGTTGCTGTGGACGACGTCGTCGGGGAAGAGGCTCTGGCTGGGTGGCAGACGGAGGAGGGTGTGGGGCTTCGCGGGTTTTCCCGGCCTCGGTGTACGAATGGGTGGGCGGATGGGATGGTAGTGGGGAACCATGTCTTAGGGACGCGCTTGTATGAAATGTGGGGTAAGTTATGAAAGTACCCCCACCAATTTGAGGCGGTTCTTTCGGTTCAGGGGTATCACGGGCATTTCGCATGTCGGGATTTCACAGGAGGTGGGAGTTTTCGAGCGCGTGGTAATTTTGGAATAGCAAGGCGCGGGTTGAGATGGAGGGAGTTGTCGGAGCACAACGAGACAAAGATTTATCTTAAATATTATGGGGTAACAAGGCGCGGGTTGTAGAGGCGGGAGTTTCGCAACACGATAGACAGAGACGCTAGCTTGAAATTTCGGCATAACAAGGCACGGCTTGAAATTTCGGGAGAAATAGCTTAACGTGTGCAAAAAAACACAATTTAGACTAGTATGATATACTACGTACAATGTGTTTAACACGCACAACACACACAGACACTATTTAGACTAGTGAGGTACATGTGCATTGCACGCATGAGATTTGGCAACCAAATTATGAATAAATACCACACTATAGCATGTAAGCTTTGAGTCATATATGCATGATGTAGATGTTCATTTAATTTTTATAGTTCATTTCATTCAAAATCATCTAGTTTTTATAAGAAAGCTAATCTATTTTAAGATTCATTGAATTGTGGGTTGTAAGGCATAAAGTAAAAACAAATCATGTAGAAAAACATTTGGGCAATTATGATATGGAAGATTCTAGAACAAAGAAGAAGTGCTTGTGTTTTGAGGTTTGTGCATTATGCTTAAGTTTAACCATAGTGTTTCTAGATTGTACATGTGGCAAAATCTGGTGGAATCTAGATGATATCTAACGGCCAGTAGTGCTTAAATTTGCCAGCTCTGCACCATCGGATTGGCCTCATCCAACGACCATCTTTCAAAGTTAAAGTTATCCACACACTATATAAAAAATATATAATATTATATATATAGGGTTATAGATATAGATATGTGATGCGAAAGCCACCCATCATCTCCAATTAGAATAGTGTGTCCATGCACGGATGCAATGTGGCCAAACGATGTCTGCCATCGGTATCTCAAATTCAAACCAGTCTGACCTTGTTCAATGTGTACACATTACCACATGCTCATTTCCAAACCACACCGCGCAGATCTCCGTTATATTCATGCATGCATGGGTTTCAAACATCATGATCTCTTATTCAAATATTTGAATTCAACTTTACATTGATTATGACCTCACCTAGTCTTTTACACCCACACATTGGTCTTCTCTTTATAATTGTACCACTAACTTTCTCTCGTGCATGCATGCACACACACTACCAGTCGGCATTATCCATCGCACACATGCAATCTTTTTCTTCAGGTCGGTCTCCCATGAAGGCGCACACACACACATCCCCTCTCCATCATATCGGGCATTCTCTATCTCTCACGTGCATGCGCAACGATCGATGTTCATCTATGCGTGTGTGTATATAGCTAGATCTTTCATTGTTTTCCGCACAAACTGATCAATCTATATATCTAGTGAGGTGTCACCCTCTTTCCCACGTCCACATCGATCAATCTATACCTCTCTATATAGGATTACATATATAGCTAATACACCCACATTAATTATATATCCAATGCCCCCTCTCATCATCCATGCCTTCCACTTCATCTCTCAGACGCGCGCACAATGGCGAAGACAGGGGCAGCAAGGGCCCTGCCCCCCCTAACATCACTATATATCGAGGCTAATATGAATGTGATCGTTAGACAATTGCTGGTAAAAATGGTTTAAGTTGATGAATTGGACCTCCTCGTAAAGGATTAGCAATGCTTGGCCCCCTAGCTCATGGGACATTTTTCATGGCTCCGCCACTGCGCGCAACAGCGCAAGTTCTCGCCCCCTCTCTCTAAATATCAATCTCACAGTTGTGCACTCCTTCATAGTCTCCCTCCACTCGGCCCCTCGCACGACCTTCTAGCCCCCCACCGGATTTTCCACATCTACAATCTAGCAGACTCCATGGTTGAACTTAAGCATAATGCACAAATCTCAAAACAAAAGTGGTTCTCCTTTGTTCTAGAATCTTCCGTATCATAACTGCCCAAACTTTTTTTCTAGTTGAATTGCCATTATTTGTTTTTACTTTATGCTTTACAACGCACAATTCAATGAATCATAAAATAGATTTAGGGCTTCTTTGATTCAAAGGATTCTCAAAGGAATTTTGGAGGATTCTAATCCATAGGAATTTTTCCTATCTTGGTTGTTTGATTCGTAGGATTGTAAAACATAGGAATTTTTCCATATGATTCATTTGCACTAGATATCATAGGAAACATTCCATCCACTAAAACCTCTTTGAAAGAATTCTGCGTTTTTTCTATGCACAATCAAACACTCGTACAATCCTGTAGGATTCAAGACGACATTCCACTCTAATCCCATGTTCTTCCTATTCCCGTATTTTGGAAATCCTACGAATCAAAGAGGCCCTAGGTTTTTTATAAAAACTAATTGATTTTGAATGAGATGAACTATAAGAATTAAATGAAGGTCTACATCAGGCATATATGACTCAGGGGTTACATGCTATAGTGTGGTGTTTATTCATAATTTGGTTGCAAAATCTGACGCGTGCAATGCACGTGTACCTTACTAGTACTTCGAGTATGTGCAAAACACAATGGCACGCTACATAGTGTCTCTCTTACAGTTCATGAAGCCACGTGGCACATGTGGAGGCGTTGTCGCGACATCCTTGTGTGGATTGATCACAGTGACGTGCTGCTGGTTCTAGAAGAATGTACTCGTCCTCCCTGAGCCACAATGGCGGTACATGCACGAAGTGAACATGTGCATGCACGCCACGCACACACTCATTTCCTCGCATGCACATGCGGGTACACGGGCAGACGCAATTTTGTATCAAGATCCACCACATGTGATAATTTGACGCGTGTAAAGTCCTTCACTTCATTGATGGTCAATTAATACAGCGCATGCAAATTGAGTGGACGTGAGGGCGGAAGAAAGACATTACTACTCCACTGCGCGCATGCGAGTAGTTAAATCATGGGTTGCTAGTACTACTTCCATTGGTCTCCTTCGTATTTTGTGCCAATTTTTGACAGTAACATAGAGGGTGCTTGGATACGTTTTAGTCCCATGACTAAAAGTAGTGGGACTAAAACTTGCTGGCCTCATCCTTGCTTGGATCCAAATACTAAAGAGACAAAAATCAAGTTAATGAGCATTTATTATCCTCCAAACCCTCCAATCCAGAACTTGCCTGTGTTAAAGGAGAGGAGTTAAATGAGGAGAGAGAGGACTAATCCTCATTTTAGTAGGGGTACCCCTGACTAGTTTTAGCCCCTCTTTAATTAATCAGGAGTGCTTGGAAATTTAGCCTCCTAAAGAGACTATTTTTAGTCAGACTAAAATAAGTCCCTTGGATCCAAGCACCCTCATAATATTTACGCATCTGAGCAGTGTACGTAGTCTACTTGAAATTTATGTTCCACTAAACTCATCGAGAGCCGTTTCGGGCCTCGAAACCAAAACCCATCAATTTATCTTTACCTTGTTCCCATCACATTCGAAAGTACTAGTGCTACAATTAAGTGCAAGCCTGCTCACACCTACTAGTACGTACCAAACCTGAACGTGTTCCCACTATACAGGTATTTCTACTAGTGCTAGTACTTAGGTTATAAAAAGGGGAACTACCTAACCGAAAATTACTCTACCTTTCCTCCTCATAAGTGCTCCTTCTTCGTCCGTCCTTGCCATGTCCGGTGCGCAGAGCTCTAGGTCGAGAACTACTCGTAACAAGGGAGCGGCAACCAAGGCTGCGGAAAAAAAAGAGAGGGCTCGCCGCCACGCAGAGACCTCGAAAGATCTCTCACGGGCTGGCGATGGCTCCCAGGAGCGCCCTAGCCGCGGAGGCGAACATGTCGAGCTGGCGGCGCTGGAGTCATTATCCCTCGACTGCATGCCCGATCAACTCAATAAGCACCTCAATAAGCAGAAGCACTTCATCCACGGCTTGGTGGAGGTGCTGAAGGAGAGCCTCGACGACATGCCCGCCGAGCTCAATAAGCAGGGGGAGTTGACAGCCGGCTTGGTGATGCTGCCGAAGAAGAGCATTGCCTCAGAGAAGAAGGCGACCGGCGAAATCCTGCAACTCCAGGAGGACAAGGCAAAGCTCTGCCACGAGCTCGACCTGCTGAAGGCGAAGAACGCCGGCTGGAAGAAGCTGCATGAGAGTAGTAGTTCCTCGATGAAGATGCCGCAGGCCCTCGTCATGGAACAGAAGGAGGAGTTGGCGAAGCTCCGCATTGAGCACCCGGCTGCTATCAAGGTATGTAATGCGGTCGTGGAACAGATGATGAAGGCTCGCGTCGAGAAATCCCGCGTCATGGACATAATGAAGAAGATGGCGGAGGAGACGCGCAAAGAGATGGAGGTCGTGGAGGCGATGAAGAAGCAGTTACGACTCCGCGGCGAATTAGATCATTTGGGGTGATAATCTTCCGTCTTCTTTTGCTCCTGTGTTTCTTCTTTTGCTTTGGGTGTTTCACCGCACATGTCATGTTCTCTGCGAGGCATGAATAGAACAATGCTAACAATGAGATGACTAGCAAATTACTACCTCCGTCCTGGTTTATTGGTCCCCATTGTATATTGTGTCAAATTTTGACTATAGATTGAACTAACAAAACGTTCGTGCATGTTACCAAAAATTATATCATTGAAAACTATATTGAAATACGAATCCAACGCTATAATTTTTGTTGACATGCATTAACATTTTGTTAGCTAAATATTTGGTCAAAATTTGGCACGAACTACAAAGGTGACCTATAAACTAGGATGGAGGTAGTAGATCATTTTTTATCGCCATATGGCACTGGGCTGCCGTGTTTCGTGCTCCTCCGCCGTAGTACTACTCCAGTGGAAAACTTGAGTATACCGCATGGTACTTTGCTCCTCCTCAGGTCGTTGGCACATTTATACGAGCAGTCAAATCACAAGTCCCCGTCTTCCAGCAGTAATGAGTCGTCAAATCACAAAGGCCCTCGCCTCTCGTGAAAAGGACCAAGCTAGACTGCCCCGCCCTCTAGACTTTTAAAAGATGTATACATTTGTACAGTAGTAGTATCGATGGATTGCGCCATGGAGCAGAACTAACAAGATGAAATTAAAGAAAAAATGTGGTACATATAGAGAGCGCTCGTCGCCAAATTATGCATATACTATATGACACTACCCACTATGAAGGTACTAGTAACATAGACTAGTAACTAGTTATGTTACTATCCACTATGGCCAGCCAAAGTCGAGGCGCGGATACCAACGAGGGCCTGGTTGTGTCTATACTTGGACAACTCACCCGACTGCATGCGCACCAGGCAGATGAAGCTCGTGTCGTGTTGGTGCCATGTGCGGCCTGCACATTAACCACCTCGCGCCTCCATCTTAACCTCCGCGTTTTAAACTTCTCAATCTCAAGGCCAAGGTGCAACGTGAAACCTATGATAGAGCCAATCGGATGGTTGAGAACACTACAATTCGTAGCTATAGATGCGTGTGTGAGAGAGGATGAGTGCGTGCGTGCACCTCTTCTCAGAGTACAAGTGTATGTGGGTGGCATCGACCTAGGGAGCGGTCATGGTGCGTGCGAGAAGTCCCGAGAGATAGGTATAATGCGTCTGAAAAAAAGACTAGTCTATAGCTCGCCACGAGGCTATTCCTGTCGAACGCCAAGCGTAAGATATGTATCTGACGGTGCCAGTTTTTGCACGTACACATCAATAGAAAAAGAACTAGTACCATGGCATATGCTACACCACGGCCGAGAAAACGTGCCGACATTACGCCATCCGGGAATAGTGCCGCACTTCAAAACTAGAACCGTCAATAAATTTTGAGCGTGTCTCGTCACATTCCAAATTACTACAACTACCACGCTATATTTAATTGCAAACCTGTTCACACCGATCACAACCGAAATGGTTTCCCACTTAGGAGCGTATTAATAGTACTCGGTTATAAATACTACTATGCTAAGATGACCGCACATTCCTCCTCAACTCCTCATCCACAAAAAACAATCAAGTCAATCAAGCCATGGCCAGCGTGAGTTCTGGGTCGAGAGATTTCCACCAGGGAGAGGTGAGCATGGAAGAGGAAGCACAAGAGATGTCCCGCCTCGCCGCGAAAGCAGCCGACATGTCCAGCCGCGGAGCAGTAGCAGCACAGAGGTCCCGCCGCGCCGTCAAAGAAGCACAGAGGTCCCGCCGCGCCGTTGATGTAGCAGACTGGTCCGACCACGCCGCGGAAGCAGCAGAGATTCCCGCCGCGCCGCCGAAGCAGCACGGAGGTCCCGCCGCGCCGCGGCGGCCTGGGAAATTTCTCGCGGGTAGGCGAGGACTCTTACAGGCGCATGCATGCGATGGTCCATAGCCAGATGGATCAGATCTCCGGCTGGGCGAGGTTGCAGGACGAGGCTACCGGTGTCATCCGGCAACTAGGGGAGGGCAGTGCGAAGCTCCGGGGCGAGTCTGACCTGTTGAGGGCGAAGATCGCCGGAAAGGCGAAGCTGGAGGAGGAGACCGCTGCCTTGTTGCAGAGGACGGGCGTCATCATCAAGAAACATATGGACAAGAATGCCATGCTCCGCATCGAGCGCAACAGGCTGGTGGAGGAATCCATGGATGCTACCAAGGAGCATATTAAGGACATGAAACTGATGAAAGAGATCATCGCCCGCCGCGAGAACTAGTCTCCGCGACCTGCAGCGCATAAAGAAAGTAGAGATCAGCAAGCCAGATCATTGTATGCGTCTTCCTTCTTCTTTTGTCCTTGTGTATTTCGGGCGTAGCCGCATGTGGCTTTTTTAATTATCTTCCTAATTATGTAAGACATGTGGCTTCCTTATATATATTCATCAGTCTTGCTATAAGTCGCAGTAGATGCTATATAGGTCCGTCGGATCTTACATCAAGATCCATGCAAAATTTTCTTTTCAGATTTTCTTTTTTCTCTCTTAAATCTCAGTCGAGTGAGACATTGCCACACCATTAAACAGAGGCTCGGGCGCCATTAATGGAGACCTTGGGAGAGAGGTGGACGGCAGATGAAGGTCAAAGGGCTCTCCTCCCGATAAGCACGCGCAGGGGTCTGATCGCACGCCTCCCGTACTCAAATACCTACCCTGCACGATGCCTCCTAGCTAATACAAAAAGGGGACGCGTGGCGGCACGTAAATGATAAATAGAACGCCCACGGTCTCAATAATAGTTGTGTTTCTGATTGTAACATGACATCACTTGTTCCAAAATGACTTTGTTGATTGTTAATGTGTGCACCTTCGCAAATCGGACAGCAAAATTACCACAACATGTTGGTGCCATGTCATGACACCAAGCCAAGTTTCATTATTTTCATGCGTGTTTCGGATTTACAGGAATTAAAAAACCAAGATTCTCAATGTTTCCAGCCGAGCCATGACGCCCAGATGTTTGAATTTCATTCCCATTTCTGGCATGGGACCTAGAAATTTACCCGAGGACACACATGTGATTTTTCAACCAGCTTTGGTGCACTAGAGCATGTGCTTGTATTTAAAATTTGAATTATGCACACAAAGCTGACACGTTCCCTCTCAGAACCACGAGCCTTCTTGAGCGAAGCGCCGGTTTGCAAGAAACTTATACCAAAACTTGTTCCTATTCTGCAATTTTTTTACCACAGCATGGTAGTACCATGACATGACACCATGCCAAGTTTCATGATTTTCAGGCGTGTTTTGGATTTACAAGAATTTTAAGACCAAGCTTCTCAATGTTCTCGGCCGAACCACGATGCCCAGATGTTTGAATTTCATTCCCATTTCTTGCATGGGACCTATAAATTCACCCAAGGACACACATGTGATTTTTCAATCAACTTTGGTGCATGGGAGCATGTGCTTGTAGTTCAAATTTGAATTATGCACATTAAATGACCAGAAACTCAATTAATGTATAAAAAAGGCCAAACAAACCCGGAATAATTCCAAAATTTAACAGGGCACTCATATAGTTCTATGTTGCCTCTGTAAAGAAAATCTGGGGGGAGGCAGCGTATATTGTTTCGCACACAAAGGTATAAAGAAATAAAGAAATTAGCATACCTATTTAATTCTTGGGTTCTTATTATTTATGCCACTAGTTGTGTATCACTACTCAGTTTTGCCACTAGAAGTTACAACTAGTCAAAAAATGCCATCGATCAGTGAGATGCCTACTCAAAAATGCAATTAGATATCTAAAAAATGCCATCGTTAAGTTAGATGTTTGCTCAAAAATGCCATTAGACATTGTTATTTTCACGTCAAACCCGTTGACCATGTTGCATGACAAAAATAAGCCGATTCTCACAATGATAAGTTAATGGTGTCCATCACAACACACCCCTCAAATAAAACTAAGCACCCTGGAATTCTTTGACAAAACTAAGCACCCTGAAATTCTTTGACAACTAAACTGCTGGCTATATGATGTTGGCCATATATATTGTACATATATAATGTGAAGAAACGAGTGGTAGTACTATACCAATTAGAAGATTAAATGTACGAAATATAATGAGAAGAAACATAACATAGTTCTGCTGGGGGCTCAGCACAACACACCCCTCAAATTAAACTAAGCACACCTGGAATTATACTATGCAACTAATCCGGCAGACAATGCGTTAGAACCACCATGAGCAACAACACTGCCACCTTACTCGGAGTCCTTGTCCACGTCCTCGACTTCGTCCTTCTCCCTCTTCCTCTTGGCTGATACTTCTTTGCTTGAACCGCACACTTGGCTCTTGCTGTTCATCCAACCCTTGTAGATATTGAAACAAAGGTAGCCATGCATTGCAGCGTAGTGGATGTGGTCTATATCTAGTACATTCCACTGCCATGCATGATGATGAAACGTGTATGGAGGTTTCTCTAGTTTACCGTACGAAGGATGAACCATGGCTCCTACCAGGGTCAGCATTGAAGGCTACAATAACGAATTTGACTAGGCCGCCCTTGAGGAAGTTCTTAAATTCCTCGCACTCAACGTCGGCATGGCATATGTGGTAAACCAAGCATAAGTCATGCACGCAAACCTGGATCACTGCGGGCTTCTTCTTCTCTTCCTCCTTTAGATCCTTCTCTTGTCCCAGGACTGTGGTGTACTCAACATCTATGTAGCGACCCACATATCATTTGAGTTTTCGATCATGCGACTGAAGCGAGCAAGGAATCCTTTCACCGTCGCGGAAGAACGGGTGTAGATGACGTCAAACTCATCGCCTGTGATGGTTCTAACCTTGTACTCACCACCGATCATGGAGATTTGGGACGCCATGAATTTGGGAGGATGGTTAGGATTAGTGGAACTGCTGTAATGTGAAAGGATGGGACGACTAGGAGCGAACTGCCGTAATGTGAAAGGATGGGACGACTAGGAGCGAACTGCCGTAATGTTAAAGGACGTCCGGGGACGAGTAGGAGCGAACTGCCAGCGGTTTTTCGATTGTAAAAATGCTAAGTGGGGCATGCGAACGGCAGGGTAGTGGCTTGCCTGCTGGATAAATGGATTCATGCACAGTGCTATGGGGGCCCAATTAGATGCCATGTCTACTCGACGCCCAATTAAATGGCTTTCGATGTCATGTCAAGCGTCGAAAAAATTACAGGTGATACGAAGCTTTCCATTCTCCCATGGTACGGGCTTCCGAGAGCCCTTGGATCTGAGATCATGTCAAGCGTCGGGAAAATTACAGGTGATACGAAGCTTTCCATTCTCCCATGACACGGGCTTCCGAGAGCACTTGGATCTGAGATCGAACGGTTGCATAGCGTGATTCTAGACCTATGGGTGAATATCCTATCCTGAAGGGTTATTCTGCAAATTTTGAGCAACTTAGCAGGCGACCGTTCGATCTCAGATCCAAGGGCTGCCAGTAGCCCGTATCATGGTCGTGCCGCCTACCACGAACGTCGCCTCGCTCGCGCGGTCGCGCCCTTGGAGATTTAACACGGTGCGTTAGTCTATCTGATGTTGGCATGTCATACATAGTCATCACTTAGTCACTCGTACTACAACAAGGTTAGCTATAAGGTTGGCTATAAGAGTATATTTTTACTTCTCTCTATCTCTTTCTTCGTAGTATTTATTGCATTTTGCCAAGGAGTGACTTCTTTCAATGAAATGGTGCTTAGATGAGGTGCTAAGGGCATTAAATGGCCTAGCAATCAAGTCCCCAATGCATAGGTGCTTAGTTTTTTTGTTGCTAAGTTTGCTTCATTTAATTAACTATAGACTCTAAATTGTCTTTTCACCTAGGTACAGGCGCTTAGCACCATTTCTTCCTTGGGTCACCAAACTAGTCTCTCTCTTCTTAATTAACTTGCGACATCAGACTTTTTTTCTTGTCCTGCTAAATTTCCCATTAAGATAAGTTGCTTCTTTTTGTTAGAGATACAACTGTCCTGGTCCGCTGTCGGTGTCAAAACCGGCGGATCTCGGGTAGGGGGTCCCGAACTGTGCGTCTAAGGCGCATGGTAACAGGAGGCGGGGGACACGATGTTTACCCAGGTTCAGGCCCTCTCGATGGAGGTAATAGCCTACTTCCTGCTTGATTGATCTTGATGATATGAGTATTACAAGAGTTGATCTACCACGAGATCGTAGAGGCTAAACCCTAGAAGCTAGCCTATGGTATGATTGTTGTTGTCCTACGGACTAAACCCTCCGGTTTATATAGACACCGGAGGGGGCTAGGGTTCCACAGAGTCGGTTACAAGGGAGGAGATCTACATATCCGTACTGCCAAGCTTGCCTTCCACGCCAAGGAGAGTCCCATCCGGACACGGGACGAAGTCTTCAATCTTGTATCTTCATAGTCCAACAGTCCGGCTAAAGTATATAGTCCAGCTATCCGAGGACCCCCTAATCCAGGACTCCCTCAGTAGCCCTGAACCAGGCTTCAATGACGATGAGTCCGGCACGCAGATTGTCTTCGGCATTGCAAGGCGGGTTCCTCCACCAAATACCCCATAGAAGATTTCGAACACAAGGATAGTGTTCGGCTCTGCAAAACAAATTCCACATACCACCGTAGAGAGAATAATATTTCCACAAATCTAATCTGCTGACACATTCTGCAGCATGCCATCACACTATGGCCCGGTCATTATTCGAACCATTTTTCTCAACCAGCCACTTCACATATTGTGAGGCGGTTTTCTTGGCACGTCTTGTCGAAGCAGAGATCGTGTCCCCTTATCACGGGATTCTCATCAATACGGGTGTGGGTAACCCAACCACGCCATCAATTACTGCGCTTGGGGAATAAGCGGTTTTACCAGGCAAGTGGGGAGGCGCAGAATCCCTGCTGCCTTTATAAGGGGGTAAGGGCTCCCTTTCGCACCCACGCTTTCTTCTTTCCTGATCTATTCCCCTCCGCCCAAGCTCCAGCGCCCGAGCGTTCATCTTCTCTGCCCACAAAAGCCTTCCGGAAATGTCCGGATCCGGAGCAGGAGGCAAATGGATGGCTTCTACTATCCAGGAGAAGGATATAAAAAAGCTTCGGGAGGCCGGGTATCTGGCCAAGAGAATCAGCCATCGTCTTCCGACGGCGGGACAGATCGTCCCCATTCCGAAACCCCACGAGAGGGTTGTATTCCTCCCTCAGTTTGTCCGCGGGCTAGGGTTTCCCCTCCACCCGTTTGTTCGCAGCATCATTTATTATTATGGGATGAATCTTCACGATCTGTCCCCCAATTCCTTCCTCAACATCTCGTCATTCATCGTCGTGAGCGAGGCTTTTCTCCGCATCTCGCCACATTTCGGCTTATGGCTGAAGATTTTTAATGTGAAGCCCAAGGTAGTGGGCGGTGAGCACACCGAGTGCAGGGGTGCTATGGTGAGCAAGATGCCCAACGTCATATGGCCAATAGGCACCTTTAACGATTCGATCAAGGAGTGGCAACAGCAGTGGTTTTACATCACCGAGCCGTGCGGCACGGAATGGGCCGCTACTCCCGCGTTTCGATCAGGTGCCCCCCTGCGGCTTACATCCTGGGTCAAGAAGGGCCTGAACTGGTCCTCGTCCAACGAATTGTCTGTGCTCCAGATGCGCGTTAAAGATATGGGAGACAAGAACATTGAACTTGTCAATGTGGCCCAGGTGATGTTAGTCCTGCCTTGTCAACACCGGGCTTGCAATCTATGGGAATTCGATCCGGCCAAGCACCAAACCTTGCGAGAGCTTTTCGGCTCCTCGCACAAGGATATCTGGAAGGTGCTTTTCAAGTCCAGCAAATCATGGCTGGACTCCGCCGAGGACCGCGGGTACCAACTGTCCCGCCCTGCAAGTTCGGTAAGTCATCAAACTTTTTATCCGCGCAACCCAAAGGAAGCGCTCAACATGTTTTATACAAATCTCCCAGGGCTGGATGAAGAAGGCGGAGCGGATCCATTGTCCGGCCCCGCTGCCCGAAGAACCGGCCGTCCCACTTCTGACGAAGATGCTGGTCTCGGCGCCTTACAAGGTGTCGAAGAAGACGGTCGAGAAGGAGGCCAAAAAGACCCGGGGCGGCCTTCGTCGCCGTGGCACTTCGGACACAATATCCTAAGGCTCTGATGCCCGTTCCGCCTCTAAAGAGGACGAGGAGGAGGAGGAACATGAATCCCCTGTGGGGGGGAAGAAAGAAGAGGACGGCGTCCGTACACTTGGAGGCCGAGCCGCCCAAAAGGGGAAAGGCTCCTCTTCCGGAGAAGTCCACTGCCGCCGCCGACAGCGGCCCGGCGTGGAATCCCAGTGCCCAGCCCCCGGTGAACTCGTAAGTATATCAAATCTGAGTACGTTTATGCGTCCAGACTCATCATGGTATAGTATTTTAACCTAAGCCATATTGTTTGTAGTCCGGCGAGGTCCCGTACCAAACAATCCTCATCAGAGGATTCGCTGAGCTCGGATGCTATGGAGAGCGGGACACCCCCAAAGGCCCCTTCCTCCAAGCAGGTGCATAGCACCAAGGCTTCGTCCTAGAAGGACCCCGGCCAAGGAGGAGAGGAAAAGACCGTGAAGGCGGCGCCTGGAAGTCAAAATTCAGGGGCCGAACACATGGGGGAGAAAATTCCCACGGGAGCTGATGGCGGGGGCCATCTAGAATTCGGCTCCCAGCCAGGTGCAGTTCCGGAGACCAATACGGCTCCAGAATCTGGAAGGTGGCCTCTCCCTGCTGGAGGGGGCATACCGGCAAACTCTGTCCATCCAGAGGTGTCGGGTGCTTTGTTGGTGGCGCTGAAGTGTGCCTCCATCGTCGATGGACGCCGTGCCCTTATGGGTGCGGTGATTGAGAAGATTCAGTCTGCTGAGAGCGGACTGAATGGAGCCTGTATCAGCCTTATAAAAGGTTTTGAGGTATGTTTTTTGAAGAGTGTCATAGTATGGATAGTAGCCCCTGATACACTGTTCGGTGAAAGAAGAAACCGGACAGAGGATCAAATATATGTTCACAGGAAGACTCATTGAATGACATTTATTTCTCTTCTGTTATAAGCAGGCGTCTGTAGCGGCTGCTGCCTCCCATACTGCGGAAATCTCCGGACTGAATCAAAGTCTGGAGCGGGCCAAAGAAGAACTTGGCCAGTTGAAAATGCAGTTGGGAGATAAACAGGGTATGCGCAAGTCTTGTTCGCGTTTAGTGTGATCAAATTTCCAGTGTTATACAATATGTTCCCTGATTTTCTCTAGGGATGATGACCGAAGTCGAGGCTCTTAAGAAGGCTGTGGCCAAGGCCGAGGAAAAGGCAGCCGCAGAGCGGGTTCTTCGTGAGAAGCACGAGACCAGGGTTATTGAAGCTGAGCGGGAGCTTCAAGAGGACGGGAAGAAATGCGAGACCTTGGAGCAGAGTTTAACGGAGAAAGAATCCGAACTCACTAAGGCTCATCAGGCCACGAGCGATGCCCGAGGGAAACCCGAAGCGCCCTGTAGGAGGTCCAAGAGGCGAGGAAGATCACGGCGGGTAAGGCTTTTGCCATGTAAAGCAAGTATTTGAGCAGAAAATTATTTTGCTAAGTTTGAATTCGGATGTCTCTAGGGGTATTTGCGGAGCTGCCGCGCAGCATATCGGATGCCGCCCAATTCTACCGAGCCGAAGGAAGGGATACTGCGGGTAAGCTCTTCTAGTCGCAGTATTTGGCACCGACTTATCCGATGCCCTTTGCCGATCAACTGAAACAGCTGACCGAACTGCAGAAGGCGGCGGAACTAGCCATGAAGGATTTGATTATCCAACTATGGCCTGTTGAGCCGATCCCAACTAGCTACTTCTGGCTCGTGAAGTGGCTTGTGAGTGCCTGTCCTCGACTTGACGTCATCAAGCGGTCGGTCTGTATAGAGGGTGCACGAATGGCCTTCGCCAGTGCAAAGGTGCACTGGGGGAAGATGGATGCTGAAAAGCTGATGACCGAAGGACCGCCGGAGGGGAAGGAGCACCGCAAGACCGAGTTATATTATGAGAGTGTCCTGAAAGGATCCTACCTTGCCGCAGAGCTATGCACCAAGGACTTTATATTTCCATGAATGAAAATCATGTTGTCCTTTGTAATGTTTAAACAAGGTCAATTATATTATTTACTGCATGTTATATAAAAGTTTACCCTCCTGTGCGGCCGTTTTATATGTTAAACCTGAGAGTTGGCCAGTCATCGGCTTCTGCCCCCATGTAAGAAGTACAGGGGTGTTCGGGATAAACCTGAGCACTCTTTATCCTAGTTTTGGGTCATTCGAAGGAGGTGCTCACCACAACGAACCAGGCAATCGGACTATAGGGCTTTATCACTCTCACGTAGCCATAGGAGCTTTAGTATGGTGGGCGCAGCCCCTGGTGTTCGGAATACCGTACTAGGGGCTCTATAAGCACCTGATCGGAGAAAAAACCGATCCATCGCACGCTGCATTGGTTATGGCATTATGCGGGAGAAATCCTTAAAGATTTTATGACCTCTCGAACAGCTGACCAGCTCTCACCGTATCATGACAGTCAGTTTTCGGCTTTCTCTACTGAGGTGCTCGTCCGGAAGAACCGGGACACAATCGTAGTAGTTCTCCCAGTGCTACCTTAGCCGATATAGCGGAACGTAAGGTACCAAAACATGGGAGCCGGGCAAACCCAACTATTGACCCAAGACATGATTCGGAGCTGATGCATATAATGTTATGCGTTCGGGGTGCCGAACTTCCACGAAGGTGTTCAGACTTTATTGCTGTGTTATGGGTAAAGCGAAGCCCCTGGCATATTTTAAGGCATATCGCTGTGTACGGATGCCACTTTGACAAAATAATTTCAATAAGAAATAACAGCAGGTAAGCGTCATATAAATCCACATGTTGTATTTGAATAGTACGTCTATGCGTATGAGTATAGGTAATGTGATAAAAAAGGAATATGATTTGCGAAACCTGCTGAGACCAGGGGGGAAGAAGCTGAGTGCAGATCCGTAATATAGCCGGATGGTCATTGCGGGGAATGTCTAAGAATTCCCTTGTGCGTTCGAGCTGCCTCCGCATCGCCCGTCCTAGTCAGCACAAAGGTGAACCTGCGAAGGAAATGTAAGAAATGTTTGCGTGCCGGAGAGCGGTTTAGCCGCTGAGTGCGGCCTGTCCTGGCCTACGCCGGAGTGTTTAATTGAGCTTTGGACGAGCCGGGCTATCCTTCCATGAAGTAGTTTGGAGTCCCTTGACGGTGTCCGGGAGCTTGGACGTCGACTCGAGGTTCGGCTGCAAGCTGCTGCTAGTTGCTTCTGCTGTTGAGGCAGTGGTGTACTTGTTGGTACCGAGGGAAGGTTCGGCCATGCCATTAACCGTGATGACGTCGCGTGGACCGGGCATCTTGAGCTTACGGTAGGCATAATGTGGCACCGCGTTGAATCGAGCGAACGCGGTTCGTCTGAGTAGTGCCTGATAATCACTGCGGAAAGGGACGATTTCGAAGATTAACTCTTCGGTACTGTAATTTTCTGGTGATCCGAAGACTACCTCAAGGGTAATGGAGCCTGTACAGCTGGCTTCCGCACCTGGTATAATGCCTCTGAAAGTGGCTGTAGTGGGTTTCATCACCGAATGATCGATGCCCATCTTGCGCACTGTGTCCTGGTAAAGAAGATTTAGGCTGCTGCCTCTGTCCATAAGGACTCGTGTGAGGTGGAACCCGTTGATTATTGGGTCAAGGACTAGTGCGGCTGGATTGCCCGGATTAGCGTTAGCCGGACGATCCATGCGGTTGAAGGTGACCGGCCCTAGTTTATATTATGGCACGACTAGTTCCATCAAGTCGGCATCCCTAAGGGTGTATATCCGGTCCGAGTTGGGAATTTGGGTGGTGTTTACCACATTCACCGATTGAATATGTGGGGGAAATTTCTTTTGCCCTCCTGTGTTCGGTGATCTGGGCTCTTCGTCGCCATCACCGCTTTGAGACCCCCCTTCTTCGTTTTTGGCGCCTCCCCTGCCGGCTTGTTTGAAGACCCAACATTCTCTGTTGGTATGGGTGGCTGGCGTTCTTGGGGTGCCATGAATTTGGCATTGGCGATCGAGTATGCGGTCCAAACTGGATGGACCCGAATTGTTATTTTTGAGTAGCGCTTTCTGCTGACCGGACGTTGAGCCCCTGAACCCAGCATTAACTGCCGTGTCTTCGGCATTTTCACCATATTTGCGACGCTTGTGTTTGTTGCGTCGTGGTTTGCCGTTGCTATCCCTGGCCTCTAATGAGCCAGGTTTGCTTGTTGTGTTGTTACTACGAGCCAACCAGCTATCTTCGCCTGCACAAAAGTGGGTCATAAGTGTTGTGAGGGCTGCCATGGATTTTGGCTTCTCTTGACCGAGGTGCCGGGCGAGCCACTCGTCGGATGTTATGCTTAAATGCCGCTAAGGCCTCTGCATCCGGACAGTCAACAATTTGGTTCTTCTTAGTTAGGAACCGGGTCCAGAATTTCCTGGCCGATTCCCCTGGCTGCTGAGTTGTATGACTTCAGCATCCGGCGGTCGCACATAAGTGCCCTGGAAATTGTCCAGGAATGCATCTGCCAGGTTCTCCCAACTTCCAATAGAGTTTGCTGGCAAGCTATTCAGCCAATGCCGAGCCGGTCCTTTGAGTTTTAGCGGGAGGTACTTGATGGCATGTAAATCGTCCCTACGGGCCATGTTAATGTGGAGGAAGAAATATTCTATCCATACCGCGGGGTCTGTGGTACCGTCATATGATTCAATGTTCACGGGTTTAAACCCTTCTAGGAATTCATGATCCATTACTTCATCGGTGAAGCATAGGGGGTGTGCGGCGCCTCTGTGCCGGGATCACGCAGTTCATACGAGTCTTGTCTGCTGTATTCAGCCCGGCCGGACATGCTTTTAGTATATCCGGCGTGACGGTCATCGTCCCGCATTGGGGCGCGCCCCCGAGATCCATAGATCGATTTTGCATGTTTTGCTTTGTTTTCCAATACGTCTCGCAGGTCCTACGTGTTGCCCCGGGCCTTGGTATTTTTTTTGAATGGCGGCGGGGTGCGGGCTAGACTTCGGGCTGATATGCCTCTCTGTCTCGGCCACGAGGTGGCCGATCCGCCGCATCATACGCTGGTGATGTAGGTTTCAATGCTTCCTCCTCGAGTTGGGGTAGCAACCTGCACTTTGGGTAACTCTTGGTTGGGCGCTCGAGTTCGTATTCCTCGGCCGCCAGGACTTCAGTCCATCTATCCGCTACCAGATCTTGGTCAGCTCGAAGCTGTTGTTGCTTTTTCTTCAGGTTGTTTGTTGTGGCTATAAGCCGGCGCTTGAGCGCTCCTGCTCGACGGGATCCTCAGGCACGATAAATTCTTCGTCGCCGAGGCTCACCTCGTTTTCGGAGAGGGGCATGTAATTGTCATCCTTTGATTCTCCGTCTGCTGCCTGTTCCGGAGGGCTAGCTTGTTCATCCTTCCGCTCGAGGTCTGGCTGGAGGGGATTATCGTTGTCTTCGGCACTATCCAGGGCGTTATTGTCTCTTGTGCCGGTATCGCTACTTTTGCTGTGGCGAGACTTAGAGCGGCGCCGCTGACGTCGGTGCTTGGATTGCTTCTTGGAGGGATTACCTCCGTTCTCTTATCGCCATCCCCTTCTATGGGGGTGTCCACCATGTATATATCATATGATGAGGTGGCAGTCCAGCGCCTTGTGGGCGGTGGTTCTTGTTCGTCTCCTGCATCGTCGTCCATACCGTCGATGTCTTCGGAGCCGAAGTCGAGCATGTCGGTTAAATCGTCAATAGTGGCTACTAAGTGGGTGGTCGGTGGGGAGCGAATTTCTTCATCGTCTGCATCCCATTCTAGCCGGACATAGTTCGGCCAAGGGTCTCCTGACAGGGAGAGTGACCTTAACGAGTTTAGCACGTCGCCAAAGGGCGAGTGTTGGAAGATATCCGTGGAGGTAAACATCATGATCGGTGCCCAATCGGATTCTATAGGCACGGACGCAGGCGGCTCGGATCCCATGGCCGGGGACGAATCCAACGGTTCGGCAACACGGGTCTCATGGGAGGTGAAGTCAGTATTCGGCTCTATCGCCGCTGAGTGTGCGGCCTCCGTGGTGGGGTCTATCCACCCGTCCTCAGATGGCGCAATTTGTTCCGGATTGAGGGCCGGAGTAGTTGCAGGTGTGATCTCTCGAACACTGTCCAACGGTAGAGTTAAGTCATGCTCGTCGTGATTGTGCGGCGCACCTAACATGGGCTCGAATCCGTCGAAGATCAAGTCTCCGCGGATGTCGGCAGTATAGTTCAAGTTTCCAAACCTGACCTGATGGCCAGGGGCTTCGCTCTCGATCTGCTCCAGATGGCCAAGCGAGTTGGCCCGCAGTACGAAGCCGCCGAATACGAAGATCTGTCCGGGGAGGAAAACCTCACCCTGGATCGCATCGTTGCCGATGATCGAAGAAGCCATCAAGCCTTACGGTGACGGCAGAATGGAACTCTCAATGAAAGCAGCAATGTCGGTGCCAAAACCGGCGGATCTCGGGTAGGGGGTCCCGAACTGTGCGTCTAAGGCGGATGGTAATAGGAGGCGGAGGACACGATGTTTACCCAGGTTCGGGCCCTCTCGATGGAGGTAATACCCTACTTCCTGCTTGGTAGATCTTGATGATATGAGTATTACAAGAGTTGATCTACCACGAGATCGTAGAGGCTAAACCCTAGAAGCTAGCCTATGGTATGATTGTTGTTGTCCTACGGACTAAACCCTCTGGTTTATATAGACACCGGAGGGGGCTAGGGTTACACAGAGTCGGTTACAAGGTAGGAGATCTACATATCCGTACTGCCAAGCTTGCCTTCCACGCCAAGGAGAGTCCCATCCGGACACGGGACAGAGTCTTCAATCTTGTATCTTCATAGTCCAACAGTCCGGCTAAAGTATATAGTCCGGCTATCCGAGGACCCCCTAATCCAGGACTCCCTCATCCGCCTACTCTCCCGTGCCCAAATACCGACTCTGTAGCAGCTGTTAATGTAATGTTGCTGGTAAAATGAAGCAATGGCACCATTAAAGTAATGTCGTATTTAACGGTTGTCACAGTTAATCCTAATGCCCACACTAATATCTAGAAATGCTGCTAGAAATTGCTACTGTCCTTGTACGATTGCCATTCTGATAAGGAACATGCTTTTTTCATTTGATGCATGTTTCATCACTTGTTAGTCACCCTCCTTTCCATCTTTTTTTTGCAAACAGAGATATACATTTCACGCTTGATCTTAGTTGAACTGCACAAATGACATCCAAATTATAGTTGAACATTCCAGGAGCTTCACGAGCAACCTTGATGTTACTCAATTTTATTGCAACTAATGAAGAAGAAGCTCTGTGGGTTTCATTTTCTGATGGAAACGGAACCGGGGCTGGAGCCCTTTTATTAAAAAAAAAGAAGAAGCTGCTAGCTCATGGGACATTGCGTCATTTTAGGTGAACTGCACCAAAAGGTCCCATGAATTGAATCATCCATGTTGGTGACTGGTGTCATCCCTTCTACGATGGCGTTGACTGCAGATATGGTTCCCATCACGAGGTATGTTCCTTTTTGGTCTGACCGTTTGCCAAAGATCCTGCATGTTGATCCTGCTCTCGTGCTACTGTCTTGGCACTGCCATGATAAAGCAGTAATGTTATTATTTTGCACCTTAATCGAGTGGCACTATTAATTTGAGGCAATGTTTTGGCACCGCTAGTGCCACTGTTTTTTATATATTGAAAGAGGGTGTTCCCTCTGATTTCATTAAAGAAACCCAACCATAGAGAACCATTATCCAACAACATCTTTGTGTAAATGGGCAGTTATGCAACTACTACTAGAAAGGACTGAGTACTAGCAGGAGACAAGTTCGCCACATAAGCTAGGCAGGTAGGGGGACGCAGCACCAGCTCGACCAAGTTTGGATTACAACCCAAATGCTACCACAGAAACATCAAGGCGAAGATAGGGACTGAAAGAGCTAGCTTCATCATCCCAGTCTAAGCACCCCCGGCCTTCATCCTTGCGACGCACGGTACACCTCGTTTGCCACCTGCTCGACCCTAGTGTCACTGATAAAATGAAGTAATAATACAGTTCAAATAGAGCGAGTGTCCTCTCTATCATTTCATTTCCAATGTAGATAAAGAAAGTGCTTCTCTTTGTTAATGTATGTTTCATCAACTAGTCCCATTGTTAATGTTTAAGCGTTTCTGCAAACTGGGGTGCTTAATTTTAGTTGATCTGCACAAAAATAGAGATTTGAATGTCTCAAAGCGCCTCCTTGTACTACCGTTGTACACTGATGTTCATCACTGGCAGAAGGTGTATCGGGGAGACTTGGGACGATTTCCAGTATGAGGCGTGGCGTACCGTATGAGGCGTCGCAGGGCCCATCTCACCCTCGCAGCATGGCATACTATGATACTATCGCCATATTTTCTTCTATTTATGTTGCGTGTTTAATCAACTAGTGCCACTATAATGTAATCACACTTTTTCATTATCTGTGCAAACAGGGTTATTTAGCTACATTTTGGTGGAACTGCACAAATGTACGGATGGAACCGGCATATATGCAGAGTGCGAGGTGTGCCAAGTAAAAATTACCGACACCAACCATGCTCCATGCATGCATTGGCATCCACCACCACCAGTGGGATGTGTGGCGCTCTCTGTGGACGGATCTTTCTCGGCCGCAAATCCTCTAACCAAATACTAGTAGCTTATATTGGCAGTTTTCTAGGGAGTACTCTTTTCTGAAAGAATCACCAATCTATTTTTCTTTATTTGTACACAGTGTCACAACTTTGACCCAAAGGTCCAGAGATATTTAAGGGTGATTGGCGTAGTACTCGGAGACTGATTGTAAGCATGATTTTCATTACCTGTCACACTGATTGTAAGCATGAGCAGGTGGAAGATTAGGTTAGTGCGAAGCTTACCTTAAACCCTACCGCCGCTGTTGAAATGAGGCGAGCGTCGAGGGTACCGTGGAGAACGGCGGGGAAGCGACATCGCGCCATCCGGCCTCCTCTTGCGGTGGGAGAACGAATACTCCTGTGTCTCCGGCTGGCTCTGCACCCTCACGAACGGCACACCGTACTCGATCGATTCGTTATCCTCTGGGTGCTCGACCTTCGACCTGTACGCCCACCACCTCCGCCCGACTTTCGCCTCGGGCGAATCTGTCTGCTCCATCGCCCAGAGGAGATACTCTATGAACTCGAAGGACTGCGGCGTGACTGCCGCCAAGGAGTACATGTACATCGCCGCCCTCATCGCCGCCGTCTCGCTCTTTCGCATACATTCCCACATGGCCCTCACCGTCCTCGAAATCTCCCACTCATTGTCAAACCAAGTAAGGATTTCCTTCAACCTGGCTAACTTTTCCAGGTCGCCGCCGGCGATCTGCCTTATTCGCTGCTGCATCCTCTCCATAAATGTCCTTCTGAGTGGTCCGGTGCTAGCTTTGGAAGATGGGAGGAGAGACGGTGGTCTTGCAATATAAAAGAGGGAGAGGCGAGACGGTGGTTTTGGAATGGAAATGATGGAGAGGAGAGGAGGTGGCTTTGCAATGGAGAAGAGGGAGAGGCGAGACGGTGGTTTTTGAATGGAGATGATTGGGAGGAGAGGAGGTGGTTTTGCAATGGAGAAGAGGGAGAGGCGAGACGGTGGTTTTTGAATGGAGATGATGGAGAGGAGAGGAGGTGGTTTTGCAATGGAGAAGAGGGAGAGGAGCGTGCGGTAGCGATTTAGGATTGGACGAGAGGGCCGACGCGCTGTGACTGGATCAAAATCAAAATCAATTTACCCTTCAGTTAAGAAAGCGACCCCACATTAACTAGTCTCCCTTTTATTCTGGGTCATAATTGACCATGATTTTCACAAATAAAATATATGTTATACATTGCAAAAATAATATAATTTTAAAGTACATTCAGATACGAACCAAAAGATACAATTTTTGGTGACATGCATTCACATTTTGCTTGTCAAATACAGTACGTGGTCAAACTTTGACCCAAAATACGCAAAACAAAAAAATACTTCCAAGACGAGCGCCGCTCTTCCGCTCTTCTCCTCTTAAACCACCGTCGCTCCTCTCCTGTTCCAATCTAAATCCAGCGCCGCTCCTCTCCTCTTCCATTTCAAAACCACCGCCCCTCCTCTCTTGTTCCAATCCAAAACCAGCGTCGCTCCTCTCCCGTTCTAATCCAAAACCAGCGCTGCTCCTCTCCTCTTCCACTCAAAAACCACCACCGGTGAGTGAAGGTGCTGTGGAGAAGTAGATCGATGGAGGAGTACAACCGATACGTGAGGATCGCAGACGGCGACCCTGTGAAGCTAGCTAGGATGTTGGAGATACAGTCTTGGTTTGACAACAAGGACCAACTAGCGGCGACAGCAACATCCATGACCAAATATCTGCAACAGAGCGAAAAGGCGGCGATACTCTCGGAGGGAGTCGTGCGGGAGTACATAGAGCTGCTCCTCTGGGCCATGGAGCAAACAGATTCACCGAATCCGATCGTGAGGGAGCGCTGGCGGGAGTATCGATCCCAGATGGAGCATCCACTAGAGATTGAAGTATCGAGCATCTACAAGGTGCCGTTTGTGAGGGTGTCGTGCCTGAGCGAGCCGGCGGAGTCTTTGTCGAATAGGAGGGACTGCCCCCCCCCCCTCGGCCCAATAGTCGGGAAGGTTGTGAATTGTCAGGAGGAGCTTAGGGTTGTCAGTATTTGCAGGTTGTGAATTGTGTTTTGTGTTGTGTATTTTGAGAGTACTTTCAGATATGAATGTCTTTTGAATTCCAGATTTGCAGTATTGAGCATATTAAGTATTTTATGAATTCTAGAGATCTATTTTTAGCACTTAAAAAAATGTAGTTTCATAGGAGTATAAAAGTGCAGACAATGTGATTCTCAGATAAGAAACTGCAAGTTCAGTTTCAGATAAGAAACTGCAACTTTCAGAGGCGGAGCATCTATATTAACACGACCTTTTAAAATAGTGTTAACATCATGTTGGATGTTTTATTCATGGTCAAAACTGGAACTACCAGCCAGTTAACATCATGCTGGTCAACATTCATGCATAGCACATATTCATATGATGCACAGTCAAAAAGATATGCTATTTTCAAAATGCCCACACAATGTTGAGTGTGCGAAAAACAGAGAAAATGAGGGACGAAGGTTTGGCAAGTGTTGGACGTGGTGTGCGTAGATGACAATTGGGACCCACATGTCAATAAAGGCAGAGGCAATTTTTTTGGAGATATTTTCTCTGCACAGGTGGAATTGAACCCGGGCGGAACAACTGTTGGGTAGTGTCACTCGGCCACTAGGCTAGTTCAGTTGTTTCGTTACTAATAAGGCACTTCCTCAGGTGGTCGGATCTCCTCCTGCGCCTTTGTGTGCTCGCCGCGACGCTGCTGTCTGCCGTTGTGAACATGCTGAACAAACGATAGGAATCTGGAGAGGACTGTACGTGGAGAGGCGGACAGCCGGGACCCACCAGGTCTATGGCCGTACGCAAGCAAGTGCCTCATCGAAAAAATACTTCCTCCAAATG
This sequence comes from Triticum aestivum, assembly GCF_018294505.1. NCBI lineage: Eukaryota > Viridiplantae > Streptophyta > Magnoliopsida > Poales > Poaceae > Triticum > Triticum aestivum. The sequence continues at coordinate 245,464,280 of NC_057796.1, read as the reverse complement.
CTATACTAACATTGGGGCCCACGGGTTTGTCAACATAGTTACATTTTTTTAGGTGCTTCAACGTAGTTACTATAGGAGATAAATTCACAATGAAGCCGGGGAGCTGGCAGGTATCATTTATTATCACTGGGGCAGCAAGTATCAGTTGGGTTTTGAGCTTCCCCGTCTAGGCTTTCTTTTTTAACATGCGCAGCCCACTACCTCGGATGGGAGGTCCATAGGCCTGTTTGTATTTTCTTGAGGGCCGTCATGTATCGACCGGCCTATGGACCTCCCATCCGAGGTTTTATTTTCCTGAAACATCGGCAGCCCAATTTATGTGTTTTTGAAGAAAACACAGAGGTCTGTTCTATTTTTCTATATAAGAATAGGAACACCTGGTCCAACTTATGTTTCCCTTCTAACTATATTATATATATTTAAATTATTTTATATGTTATTATATATTATTGTTATTGTCATCATATATTTAACATATACTTACATATGTAAGAAATCAATATCCCACACTTATTAACTTATAAAAATAATTTCTTAACAATAAAATCCTCGATTTTCTTGGCAACGAAAATCCTGGTGATTGTGTACAAAAGCTTGGTAAGATTTAAGGACCAATCTAATAATACATCACTTATTATTTAAATAAATAAATAAATAAATAAATATATATATAATAAAATGCTCAGCCCCTGTTTATTTTTGGATAACATTGTTGCGCCCACCCCAGCATTACAATTAGAATCAGCCCAGCAAAATCGTATATTTCGAGGAAGTGCAAATGGCCTGTAATTTTTTAGGAAAAACATAAATGGGCCGCATGGACGCTACATTATTTGTTCACCCAGCCCAGCTAATGGACTGTAATTCAAAAAAACGATCAAATTGACTGTAAATTCTACCCCGCAAAAAAAGATTGTAAATTCTGAAAAAATGGGATGAATATGTGCCACATTTTTGGAGGCTGAAATGTGGGCCAATAGGTCGAAGCCAATGCAAGTCATTGTCAACTTAGTCAACAAATGATTCTAACATCGTTAGACCTTGGATTTACATCCAACGACCGGCATCCATCTTTAATCTCTCGTCTTCTTCCTCCAGCGCCGCTTGGGCCACCTGCTCCCGCCTCCTGCTGCTAGCAGCTCTGCTTAGCACGCTTAGCTGTGAAGCGCTACTCCACCATTGGCCAGGCCATCCCTCCACCCCTCCTGTTCTTCTCCACCGACTGCCGAACCACACCGCACCAAAACCACTTAACCCTCATACACCTCTCCGTCTGCGACTCTACTCCCGCGTCTTCCCATCTCCGGCTCGTTGCTGTCCGGGGCCTTGCCGTCATCCACCACCTTGGATGCACTCAACGCGGAGTGGTCAACGAATGACACCATCGGAAGTAGACTGTGCGTGGAGAGGCTGACAGCTGGGTCCATGGCCGCACGCAAGGAAATGCCTCCTTATTACGCGCAAAATAATGAGTCCTCCACCTGATAGCTGGGACCCATCGGAAGGGCCTCTGTATTTTGTGAAAAAAATGTTCCCACCGCTGACAGGTCGGACCCACCAGCTATATCTTCGCACGCAAGGAAGTGCCTCCTTATTACGCACAAAAAAATGAATACGCCCTGCTAGCTGGGACCCACAATAGTGGGAGGCTGACTTGTGGGCCAGCTAAGTTGACGGGGACGGAGGGCTTTGTCAACTTAGTTAATATGAACGATTCTAGCTCTAGTGACCATACGATGTCCATCCAACGGCCGTATTGCTTCTTCAACCTCTGGTCTTCTTGCTCCAGCCGCCCAAACCAGCGCCGGTCGTGCCTCGTGCACCTGCGTCCCGTGGCCGGCTGCGATGCCGCGAAGGCCTCACCACCCTCTACTACTCCCACCACTGGCCAGGCCATCCCTCTACTCACCCACACCCCCTGTTATTCTGCGGCGGACGGCAACCTCACACCGCAGCGAACCAGTGAACCCTCATACTCCTCTACGCGTGGGCATCCACTGTCGCGTCTTCCCCGGCTCTGCGTCGTCCCCTTTTTAGGCCTCATCATCGTCCACCGCCCTGGTGCTCTCGGCGCGGCGTGGTCAATGTGGTCAAGGAACGACTTCCATCGGAAGAGTACTGTACGTGGAGAGGCTGACAGCTGGGTCCACGGCGCCCACAAGGAAGTGCCTCCTTATTACGCGCAAAATAATGATTCCTCCACCTGACATCAGGGACCCACCGGACGGGCCACCGTATTTCGCAAAAAAACATTTCCCCCTGACTGCTGGGACCCACCAGCTACATCTTCGCACGCAAGGAAGTGCGTCCGGGCAAAAAAAATGATTCGCCCCCTAACTGCTGGGACCCACCAGCTACATCTTCACACACAAGGAAGTGCGTGACAGTCGGGACCCACCTGGACGAAGAGTACGTAGCGTTGTCATTCTGGTTGCGAGCGTGTACATACATACCGGTCGATGTAGAGTTGCGCACGTAGCACGTACACGTACGTACAGCGGCCAGTGTGCAAGAAAGAAAATACGGCCACGTATGTACATACGGGCGGGGTCTCGAACGCCTACTCGCGCATACGTACGGCCAGGACTCGTGTACATGGCTGGGTCGGAACGGAGAAACTGCGTCGTCGTCGTGTTCAGGGGGAGGCAACAGAATGCGTCGTGTTCATCGGGAGGCAACGGAACGCGTGGGAGCCAACCGGCTTGGACGGAACAGCCGATGGAAATGATGCCCGGCGTACCGCAGAACGGAGGAAACGGCCTTGTGTTCGACCGGACACGTTCGAAACGGGATCCTGTTCATCGGGAGGGGTATGGCATACCACAAAACGGAGGAAACGGACCTCCTACGGTCGAAACGGGGGTCCTGTTGATCGGGAGGGCTGTGGCATATCGCAAAACGGAGGAAACAGACTTATGTTGGAGCGCTACGGTCGAAACGGGGGTCCTGTTCATCGGGAGGGGCGTGGCGTACCGCAAAACGAGACTCCACAGGATACTGTTCATCACCACCGTCGACCCTCTCCAGCCTCCACGGGCTACTGTTCATCCACTGTCGACCTCCTCCAGCCTCCACCTGCGACTGTTCATCCACGGGCTCCTGTTCATCGAGCCTCCACCGCGCGCTACTCCACCGGCTACTGTTCAACCAGCCCTTTCCACGGGCTCCTGTTCAACCACCCCTCCACGGGCTCCTGTTCATCCACCCCTCCACGGGCTACTGTTCATCCAGCCCTCCACGGGGTGGTCCTGTTCATCCAGCCCTCCACGAGGTCATGTTCATCCAGCCCCAACCAGCTCGATCGATCGGGGTCCTGTTCATCCAGAGGCAACATCACAGGGTCCTGTTCATCCACCCCATCAGGAAATGTTCATCCAAACCCCCCCAGCAACGCTCACTGTTCATCCAGAGGCAGCATCGATCGGCTTCAGTTAGCAGCAGTAGCGAAGGAATCGCTCGATCGGGTTCAGTTAACAGCCATCGATCGATCGCTCGGGTTCAGTAACGCGTAGCCTGTAGTGCAATCGCTCGGGTTCAGTTAGAGCCCAACGTCTGGCACCCACGCGTGTGCATGTACGAGAGAAACGCGCGTTGCTCGGCCCCGACCACCCACCGTAACCGGGAACACCCCGATATTTTCCTCGCCCTTTCTTCTACCACGGTTTTTTCCGTCATGGACGGCCCCAAGAATGTCATGCAGCTGCACCTCCGGCCCGCCCAGGATGAAAAGCCCATTTTCAGTCATGATTTTTTGTCATAGAAGTAGGAGCCCACCACCTGTATGATGATACCGGGTTTTGTCACAATTATCGTCATAGAAGTTTCATAAGTATGACAGAATTTTTTTCGTTCGGCCTAAAATGTCACGGATGTGTCTTTTTTTGTAGTGTAGAGATTAGTCAATATTCTCTTTAGGCTACTCATAGTAGAAAGTATCAGATACTTGTATCATGTGCATGATACTAGTGTATGATATGGGACTACCTTTATAGTGCCATGTACTCCTATGACACAAAGTAGCATAGTATTTAACATGATACGGTATCTACCTATGTTACTCTAGTAGCGAGGGATACTAGGAGTAGTAGCTAGGGATCGAGTGTGCGAGATGAACCGGAGAAATTTAATGCAGAGGGATGAAATGCAAAAAAGACGGAGGGATGTGATGGTTGCTTGTCCGTTTATTTTACCAAGCCACTTATTACTGGGAGTGGTTGGGTTTTGTGATATGATGGCTTTACTGTTGGATTCGTATTTGAACATAGTTTTCAATGATATAATTATTTGTGACATGCATGAACATTTTGTTAGTTCAATCTATGGTCAAAATTTGACACGAAATACAATGGGGACCAATAAACCAGGACGAAGGCAGTACCATCTAGTAAGATACCACATTACCACCACTATGGCCAACCTTAATCATCGCATTTAATAATTTAGTACACCTTGAAATTTGAACGCCTGCTTGACTTTCCTTCTCCCTCTAGCAGTCCCACCACTCACCCCGCGTGGAAAAAATCTGCATGCACGACTCTCCTCCCCCCGCGCTCGTCCAATCCGTTGTGACCAGCAATATTTCCACCCCTTCCCTCCCCCGTAATTTACTCCAACAAATATGCCCACGTAGCTGTTACGTCAATCACGCAACACATCTTACGCGACGCTGCTCCAGTTACTTAACTGCAGGTGCATTGGGTCACTGACAAATGGGCCCAACAGGGGTCTGGCCCACATGTCAGTGACGCAACTGGACCTGCAGTTAAGTCAGTGCAGCTCAGTCCACATCTTACGTAGGTGTGCCATTGCTCGCTATAAATACTGCGCCTCCCACGGCATTCGGAACAACACTCACGTTGATCGCTATCTCCTCCCCCTCCCTTTCATGTTGACCACCATGGCATCGCCCCTCCCAAGCCCCAGACGCCCCTCACTGCACCGCGCGGACGGTCACGCATCGCCGTTCCATTCCTCGCCGCCACTAGTCGAGGAGGACGCGTCGGTGTTCCACTCCTCGCTGCGACGCATCGAGGTGGACGCGTCGGTGTTCCCAATCTTGCCAGCACGCACGTTGCAGGACGCGTCGGCTCCCCGCTATGAGGAGAACGCCGCGCCGCCTGCCGAGCCCCCCAGCCTTGAGGAGCTTTGGAAAGAAATGGATGTCACCTTGTGGGAGGCTTTGCCTCTGGTAGAGCGCGCAAAATAGAGGCGGAGAAGAAGGCCGAGGAAGAGAAGCGTGCCGCGGGACAAGCTGCCTAGCAGGCCTATGTCGCGTCCGAGAGAGTCAGCCAATTGGCTCTTTGGCAGAAGGCTCGTGCGAGGGCCGTGAGGGTGGCAGAGGACGCCCATGCCAAAGCCCTGAGTGCACTCGGGCCCAAGCGCCTCATCTACGCATGGCGGTACGTGGACCGGGTGCACGCTTCCAGCAAGGAGGAGTACCTATTGGCGCCGGATCACCACACCGGTGAGATCGCGCTCGCCCGCCGGCAAGCCGCCAATCAGCACCTCGCGAGTTGCGAGGCTGAGGAAGAGGCATTGTGTCGGCGCGCTGGGAAACGGCCGCGCACCAGGGCACTCGTGGCGCGCCGCAAGCGCTCCTATGAGCGACGTGGCTTTTAGTAGGAGTATAATTTAGTTTCGTAAGGCGATCTCATTAGTTTTGGGACACAAATGATAAATCCCGAACGTTCAGGAATTATTAGCGTCCTTAATTAAGTATGTAAAAGGGAAAGTTTGGAAACCTTGTGTATCCGTACGCATTGTGTAAGTACGTGCATATAGCACAAACTTTACTATATACTATCGCACTACATGTCTCTCTTTATATATGCTGGCAGACTGTGCTACTCCCTCCGTCCAGGTGAATAAGTCATCTTTGGTTGTGCACCGTGACCAAGAAGGAGGGAAGACTTATACACCTTGACAGAGGGAGTACTACTATTACTTATGTACGTGCAAATGCATGTTTTAACATTACGATGCAGTTTTTGTAAAAGTAGAAAAACAACACTAGTCAAGCTTGTGAAACGATTCAATGCAAAACAAATGTAAAAATGCTTGTTTGATTCTTTACTTTTAGCTTCCTTCTCTATGGTTATTTCTCTGTCATACTTTGTATGGAGTATCTCACTTCTCGGAAAGGCATGCAAATTCCCAAACCGCTTCCTACACCCTGTGTCGAATTTTTGGCCTAACAGGTTGTGCTGTGCAATTGGAATTCCAACTTGAGTACTACTACTAGTACGAGTACCAGGGGCCAGTTCTTTTAGGCTTCTAGATTAGTAATCCCATAACTACTACCTCCGTCCTGGTTTATTGGTTCCCATTGTAATCTGTGTCAAATTTTGATCATAAATTTAACTAACGAAATGTTAGTCATGTCACATGCACTAACATTTTATCACTTAAATCTTTGGTAAAAATTTAGCACAAATTACAATGGTGACGAATAAACCAGGACGGAGGTATTAATAGTAGTTTAGAAGCCCAAATAAATTAGTGAGGCGCCTTAATGTTACTCTCCACTGTGACTAGTCTTATGGGAAAAGTTGGGGAAGTGACTAGTCTTAGAGCAAGTATAATAAGTCCTACTCAGCAGGCTACAAGACATGCCATGTCATAAAAATCCTACATGGAAGAGAGAGAAGTGAGGATAGTGAGCAGAGCCGGCTCTTCACTAGTCGCTCACCTATACGCACATTACGAGGAGCAATAGCTGGCTTGCAGCCCAGGCTGTTGTCTGTAAACCAGCCCTTTGCCATTCCTCCCAATCCCAGCATGCAAAGATTAATACTTAAATCCAACCCAACAGCCAACCTATAGCTGTCCTATTATATGGTGTTGGCTGTATGAAGACTATAGATGACACGAACTTGACTATAGAGCCGGCTGTTGCCTCTCCTATTAACCATGGTACTAAAAGAACTGGCCCTAGGAGTAGTAGCTAGGGATACTAGGAGTAGTAGCTAGGGATCGAGTGTGCGAGATGAACTAGAGAAAGTAAACGCAGAGAGATGAAATGCGAAAAAGACGGAGGGATGTGATGGTTGCTTGTCCGTTTATTTTACCAGGCCACTTATTACTGGGAGTGGTTGGGTTTTGTGATATGACGGCTTCACTGCCGCGCCACGAGCGGGTTGAGACTCCCGTGCAGCGCCGCCCTCTACACTAGTAGTACATCGGTCGTGGTTTATCCCCCATTGAATTTGACTGAATATTTAACTGACAAAATGTTAGTGCATGTCAACAAAAACAAATATCGTTGGATTCGTATTTGAACATAGTTTTCAATGATATAATTTTAGGTGACATGCATCAGCATTTATCGTACTATATATAATGTTAGTTCAATTTTTGGTCGTACTAATCTATAGTAAGGTGCCCGTGCGTTGCACAGAAGAGTGAAATGCATTGATCGGGGAGTTGTTTATTTTGATAAAGGATGTTTGGTCATCTCATGTGTAACGGGTATCGATAGGTTTCTTCGGATATTATTTCATCTCTAGAGCTCACAAACATCCGGGTGAAATAGATAAAAAGTATCTTTTGCAAACAAAAGTGTTTAACTGGTCAACCTGCATCCAAAACTTGTGAAGAAATAACAGTTATTGTGCTTTGCAAGAAATGATCTTCAAGAATTAGTTTTTGAGTATCCATTGTTATACATGTTGGCTACAGATGACATGGCACTTTCTTATAGTCAATAGTTGGCTATACTATTTAATTATTAACCATGCCCTTATACACCTAGACGGAGGGATTAAATCAGGATGACTTGGAAGGGGGCAGAGGAGATGTAAGAAATGGTTCATCATAAGTCTTTCACTAGTACTGTAGTAAAAATTCATACATGGAAGATTCTAGACTAAACCATAAATGGATACGCTTTTATCCATGCGCGATACTCCAATAGAGCAAGATCATGCATGGAAATCTCCACATGCTTAGACAACGGATTACATTGAGCGAAAACTAATGATCAACATTTAACTTTGTAATGCAGATGTCCAGGTGAACCTCCTTGGAGTCCCCGTGCACATTGTTGGGGGTCAAATCATACCATGCGTCTTCCATGTCCACATCGGCGGGAAGGTCCCAGCTCAGCAGAGTCCAAGTCAACTTGACGTAGCCAGTGTCGTCATCCATGTACCTCCGAGGGGTAGTAATAGTGAGCACGCACCCGTACATCGGCGTCGTGTCAGTGTCAGCGTCAGTGGCGTCGCCCCTGACACACACTACAGAGACGGGGTGGCGGCCTGCGCGGGCCTCGCCGGTGCCCACGATCAAGAGGAAGACGCTGCCTTCCTCCTCCGAGACTAGCAGGCGGCGGTGATCCTCCAGCGACTCCAGCACGGTGAACGGGTAGCACGTCTCGTACTTGATGTTCTCCGCCAAGGGCCAGTAGTGATCGCCGCACGCCTGCATGAGGTGATGCACGATGTCCGCCGGCGAGCCCCAAAATGACATCGGGCACTCATAGCAGTAGACGAAGGGCTCCTTGGAGGCATCGACCAGGCCGTCCATGAAACGGGAGTCACTGTGGGGGACGTTCTGCCAGTTGAATATATGAGCAAGTTACTACGAGATTTAGTCCGAATAAGCACAAAATAAATCATGACGGCTATAACAGAGATTAAACTAATCATGTGGACTAGCATATTAGATGAACAGATCGAATCTAGGACACAGACTAGAAAGATGAATTCGACCATGATTTCGAACAGGAAGGACAGAAACACATACGGTGCAACGGGAGCCGCACCGTTGGCGTTGAGGTTGTCGCCCATGTCGTCGATGAAGAGGTTGTCGAGGTCGGGGAAGAAGTCGTCATTGCCAGCAGTCGCGAGAGTGCGCTCCCCTAATTTCAACAGCGCCCGCCGAATGGAGCGCAGGAGGGAGTGGCTATAGGGGACATTGCGGCCGCTGAATGGAGCACAGGAGTAGCCCACGAAGCAGTAGATGGTGCTCCTCCCTAGTCTCTATTCTAATCTCTATCTCTACTACTCTTCTTTGTTTTTTATAATATACTAGTTGTAGTTGTCAAATCGAATAGTATTGCACCGTCCGCTGCACGCCCGGCTGAACACACCTCCTCACCTCCATCAAACCCCTCTGTTAAACCCGCATGCAAACCGAGAATAATAGAGTCACGTATAATCCATTTGAGTTAATTGCGTGTATGATTCTCTCTCTATAAAAAGTTAATTGCATCCTTAATCTTGTATTCTATGTACTATGTGGGTTCCACTGTCAGTACAGTGTACATGACTTGCAGGCTGGCTACAGATTCATACAGAAAGTTAAAAAGAAACAAATCCATCCTTAATCTTGTATTCTAAGTACTCTGTGGGTTCCACTGCCAGTACAGTAGCGATAGAAGTATATATTAAAAAAATATAAAAAGCTAAAATTTAGGACAGAATTCCAACTCAGGTCATCGCGCTGCAAGCATCCGGCCCGGACCAGTACACTAGGTGTTGGTTGCGGAGAATACAAGAGATAAACCTTTATAACAATGAGCCCGTCCGTTGCAATGGATCCAAAGTAGAATAATACATATTCACAAATTTGAAAGAAAACAATTTACTTTTGATATACATATCACTAAAAATATCTTATGATTCACTCCAAATATATTCTTTGGGCTGTTTTGATGAAGGGAGGAATGTGGTTGGTTTCAATATACTAAGGGGTTTTGTGTAAACTGGAGCAGAGAAGTGGGAATTGTTTTAAAAGGCCACAACTTACATCACAGCCGTTAGATGCAGATCTAATGGTCAGAAATGGCGGATGGCAAACACACCATCATCACCAACTGAGTCTTTTATAGGAGTAGGAGTAGAGAAAAAACCGAGTTGGTGATGATGGTGTGCCTGCCATCTTATAATATAGACTATCCGATCTATATCTGACGGATAGAAACCAAACTATGACAATTTCACAAAAGATACCCGCACCTCTCTCCACATTACAGATAAGGCCTTGCCACGTTCATCCTTATCTCCCACAACCTCATTGCTGAGCAATTAAAAAAGGAAGTCTCTGGAACAATCTGGCATGGTGGCCGCTGCCGGCGCCGTAATTCCAAACACCACGTAGACACGGTCTTTGACCATTTTACAACTATGTTAGTATCATTGTTAGTGGTCAGCCGGTGCAAGTTATAGCCCCGGGTGTTTTAACCTTTTTTTAGTAATGATATCTGGCGATTGTTCGCCACGAGCTCAATCCTGGCAAATCCCACGTAACTGTCAGATTTCCATCCGACGGTGGCCTGTTTTTAAGCCATAGTAACTGCGTCGCGGGCGTCTCGGGCGTAACCGTCAGATACACATACTGTAACTGCGTCGCGGGCGTTTGCAACTGCCATGTCTCCCAGCGAACGTTTGCTGGGGATTGGAGTTAGCACCGATGGCGGTTCGTAGTCGTTCCACGCTCGGGCATTGAACTTTGTAACTATTTTTAAATTAGAATATACTACTCCTCCAGTCCTACTCCACTACTACTCTACTCAAGCAAGTTAGGGCATAGTTGTAGGTACTGTAGGGAGTACCAGTACAGTGATCACTCAAGCAAGTTGTCTGGCATCGATATGACCCTATGCTGCTGGTTTGTGTCTCGTAAGTCAAGCGGCATGCTATAGTCATCATCACATGTCCACTTCCCGCAACACATATTCGCTTCTCCATCTTTGTCCGCACATAATCTCGTCCAATCTTCCATCCCCGCTAAGGCGCCTCCCCCCTCGTCCGAAACCCAAGCACTAACAGCGTCCGCCGAAAGAGTGGCTGGAATTCGCTCCCCACAAAGGTAATCAAGCTCATTGTTTCGCGTGTGGACAATCTCAGTACCATGCCGCTCGCCGCGTGCTCGTCGGGGCTGTACCGCTTACTCAGAGCCCTCAGGCCGGAGCCTTTTAAGCCAGCTCCTTGCTTGCTGATGCCGCCTGATCTTCAGAAACGGCGTGTCACGCAGCATAACGATCCTAGGGTGGCGAGCATCAACCCCCTTGACTGCGATCCGATCCCTGTCACCCTCATCTACATTGACGGTATGTACTCGATCGGCATGAACACGTCTTGGATGGTGCTCGTCGACGGTCGCGGCAGCTGGATGCTCATGGAGGCCTACACCCGGCGAGTGATACCCCTTCCTTCGATTAACATTGCACTGCTTTGGCACTGCGGCCCAGAATACTCGGAATCTTACAGTAGCCAACATGATACCAAGTTTGATTTGCTCAAGGTTGTAATCTACCAAGTGCCCACAAGATCTGCGAATTATAAAGACTTCAGGCTAATTGCGTTCTTCAACCGCGGTCTCGCCTATCTGATAGGTCACTGCGGTAACTGGATAAATCTGCACGTCCATCGCAGGATCATACATCCTCCATGGTTCTCTGATGCCTTTGAACACAAGGGCTTCATTTACGCTGTCGACTCCTTCTATGGCTAGACGTATTGCTGGCCTACTCCAGTCATCGCTACAAATGGCTGTTACAGCAGTATGTTACTTTCCTATGATATCATGATGGCTTGCTTATATTACTGTCAACATTTACTGAAAAAATATTCATGCTCATAACATGCTGTTCTTAAGATTGACTACATTAAGAGCCCTTTTTTATTTGACTCCAACTTGATATGATGGTGTAGGCCGCCTGGTGTCCCTACCCTTCCTAATCCCAGAACCTTTCAAAGAAAAGCGGCATGGCAGTTGCAGGTGGTTCCTGGCTCGATCAGACGACGGCGAACGATTGATGATCGTTCGCACGTACCGGACGTGTTGTTTCGCGGAATACAATCACAGTCACTGCAAGGTCTTTGAGTAGGATCCCAACTTCTCTGGGCCTTCAGGAATTTTTGACTGGAGGCTGGTAAGTAGCCTTGGTACATGCTCTCTTTTTCTCGAACTGAATTATCCGATTAACCAGGAGATAACCGATGGCAAGGATCATGATGGCAGCACGGTTTCGTTCATCAGGCAAAACTGTGTGTACACAGCGTACAATGCGTCTCTGCATGCACCATACCCTGATATGTGCCGCCACGCTCTGCAACCCAAAGTAGGAGAGAGGGTCGCAAGTATTAGACTTCGACCTGCTGGCTGGAGTTTCCCCCATCCGGCACCCATCTGGTTCAAGCCGTCAGCCAATCTCCACAGCTTAATAAATAGTAACGTCTAACCGAGCCAGTTAGTTAGATGCGTACACTTGGTGTAGTAGGATCTTTATTTAGTTTGATGCATACACTTGTTCTTTTTTGGTAGCCCTTTTGTAATGATGGCTGATGTTTGGTTTGGAAGAGAGAGCTGCGTCTTTACTCTTCTGGCCTGCTTACTGCTTCTGTTGCACCCCCAGCCCTGGTTGCTGCTGCTGCTGTTTTCAATGTACAATCAGTAGTATATTTTGTCTGTTGGTTGAATAAATGTGTTGTTAGAACGACAAACACAATGTTTTGGAAGTCGTTGCATGGTTCGATCCTTTAGTGCCCCGTACCGTACGTAGTGCATACTATTTTTGGTACGGAACACATTTTCTACTTGTTGATAACATGCAGCCCACTGATGAAGGCCCAATAGAGGAGCCCATAATTATCTGGAAGGGAGGCTCTCACATGAATCCGGCCCAGGTACATGCTCATGGTCCCCTAAACATAAATAAGTAAATAAATAAATAAATAAAGTTAAATGCTCATGCACCAGTTCTTTAAATTCACGATTTAATAGGAGGATATTATTTCCTATGATAGTGTCGTTACATTCAATCGATATTATTCTTTGGCAAAGATAGCGACCAGTTTTCTTTCTCACACCATTTTCTTCCTGCAACCAGGAGACCCATGCAAATCGTAGTCAACATCGTAAATAGTTCCGGTCCATTTTTATTTTTCAATAAGAATGTCCAACCCAGCCCAGCACATTGGCGACATCACTTTATCCTTCGCCTTGGTGCGCTCGCCAAGGCGCCGCCGTCCGGCCCTATCAACATAGTGAATCAGGAGAGGACTGTTGTTGTGAGTATGATAGTGCGGACCCACCAGGTCCACTCCCGAACACAAGCAAGCGCCTCTTTTACTACTCAGATGCACCGCTCATTTTTTACTCTAATCCACCCTAGTGATATCTGGGACCCATATCATTTTCAACGTATAGTCAATTAATGACAGAATTGCACAACTTTTTTTGAGTAGTAATTCAGAGGAGCAGGCTATAAACTAGGTTGTGTGGTCTCTGTGGCCCGTCTAACAACATGTCGAGCCCAATAGTTTTTTCTGTGGGAAAATAGGTAGCCCAGTATTTCTTTTTGAAGAATACCCAAGCTAGGCCTATTTGTTTTCTCCGAGTTACTGGGCTGCAAATCTTTCAAGACGAGGAGGGATGCATTCCGGCCTGGCCAAAGAGTATGTTCAGTGTCTGTTAAAAGTAATATCAAAGGGGTTGAAAATTCCAAAAAAAATAATAGCAAATGGGAAATTAGTTTCTTTTTTGTTTTTGTTCTTCACTGATATTTTATAGTTCATTGGATTTAACATGACATAGTACTAATTTATTTTTAAATTTGTTTCAGTATGGCTACTAATTTTTGGATTAAGAATATTTTGTTCCCCAGCAAAAATTTGCGAATTTTCAAAATTTCGCACATATTTAGTTCAATTTTTCAACCTGGTTCTGACCAGAAAATGGGCAGCACTTCTAAAAATGGAAAATGGGCTGTACACGCCACAGATTTCGAGGCTGACTTGTTTACGCAAGGCTTTGTCTGTCAATACACGAATCTAGTAGCAGTGACTGTTGGATGTCCATCCAACGGCCGTCGTGCTTCTTCAATCTCCGATCTTCCTACTCTAGCCTCCTAAACTAGCGCCGGCGGGACAGCCTGCTCCCACCTCTTGTGGCCTGCTGTGAAGCCGCGCAGGCTTCACCGGCCCACCCTACTCCCTCCGTGTGCGTGGCGGCACGCAATCAACCGCCTCCTTATTACGCAAAAAAATGATTCCTCCCACTGACATCTGGGGCGCACCAGTTGGGAGGCTGACCTGTGGGCCTACTAAGTTGACGCGTACGTAGGGCTTGTCAAGTTAGTCAACAAATGATTCTAGCAGCAGTGACCGTTGGATTTGAATCGAACAGTCCTATCGCTTCTTCAATTGCTGCTCTTCTTGCACCAGCCGCCCAAACCAGTGCCGACGAGACCGCCTGCTCCTGCCTCCCGTGGCCAGCTGTGCTTCCGCGGGAGCCTCACCGCCCCTACTACTCCCACCGCTGGCCAGGCCCTGTGGCGATGGCAGCCTCACACCACAGCCGAACCAGTGAACCCTCGTACTCCTATCTGCGTGGGCATCCATTGCCGCGTCTTCCCCGGCTCCGCGTCGTCCCCTTCCTAGGCATCGCCGTCTTCCACCGACCTGGTGCTCTCGGCGTGGCGTGGCCAACGTGATCAAGGAACGACTTCCATCGGAAGAGTACTGTACGTGGAGAGGCTGATAGCTGGGTCCACGGCCGCAGCAAGGAAGTGCCTCCTTATTACGCGGAAAATAATGATTCCTCCACCTGACATCAGGGACCCACCGGACGGGCCACCGTATTTCGCGAAAAAACATTCCCCCCCCGACTGTTGGGACCCACCAGCTACATCTTCGCACGCAAGGAAGTGCATCCATATTACGAGAAAAAAATGATTCACCCCCTGACTGCTGGGACCCACCAGATACATCTTCGCACGCAAGGAAGTGCCTGACAGTCGGGACCCACCTGGTCGAAGCGTACGTAGCGTTGTCATTCTGGTCGCGAATGTGTACGTACATACTGGTCGATCGGTCTGTCTGCAGGCTGCAGCGATGAACCGTGGCCGTGCAGGGAAGGGCACGTGTGGTAGTAGAGGCGCGCATGAGTGGTAGTAGAGGCGCGCACGTACCATGTACATGTACGTAAAGCGGCCAGGGTGCAAGAAAGTAAATACGGCCACGTACGTACATACGGGCGGGGTCTCGAACGCCTACTCACGTATACGTATATCCAGGGCTCGTGTACATGGCTGTGGCTGGGTTGGAACGGAGAAACTGCATCGTCGTCGTGTTCACGGGGAGGCAACGGAATGCGTCGTGTTCATCGGGAGGCAACGGAACGCGTTCTGTTCATCGGGAGCCAACCGGCTTGGACGGAACAGGCGATGGAAACGAGGCCTGGCGTACCGCAGAACGGAGGAAACGGCCTTGTGTTCGACCGGCCACGATGGAAACGGGATCCTGTTCATTGGTAGGGGTATGGTGTATCGCAAAATGGAGGAAACGGACCTCATACGGTCGAAACGGGGTGCTGTTGATTGGGAGGGGTGTCGCGTACCACAAAACAGAGGAAACGGACTTGTGTTGGAGCGCTACGGTCGAAACGGGGGGTCCTGTTCATCGGGAGGGGTGTGGCGTACGGCAAAACGAGACTCCACGGGATACTGTTCATCTCCACCGTCGACCTCCTCCAGCCTCCACAGGCTACTGTTCATCCACCGTTGACCTCCTCCAGGCTCCACCTATGACTGTTCATCCACGGGCTCCTGTTCATCCAGCCTCCACCGCGCGCTCCTCCACCGGCTACTATTCAACCAGCCCTCTCCACGGGGGTCCTGTTGAACCACCCCTCCACGGGCTACTATTCATCCAGCCCTCCATCGGCTACTGTTCAACCAGCCCTCCACGGGGTCCTATTCATCCAGCCCTCCACGTGGTCCTGTTCATCCACCGGCTCGATCGATCGGGGTACTGTTCATCCAGCGGCAACGGCCTCTACTACCACGGTTTCCTATTCATCCAACCCCCACCGGGAACTGTTCATCCAACCCCCCAACAACGCTCACTGTTCATCCAGAGGCAGCATCGATCGGCTTCAGTTAGCAGCAGTAGCGAAGGAATCACTCGGCTTCAGTTAACAGCAAGGGATCGATCGATCGCTTGGATTCAGTAATGCGTAGCCTGCAGTGCAATCGCTCGGGTTCAGTTAGAGCCCAACGCCTCGCTCGGGTTCAGTTAGAGTGCAACGCCTCGCACACACGCGCGTACGTACGAGAGAAATGCACATCGCTCGGCCCCCGACCACCCCTGTAGCCGAGAACTCCCCCGATATTTTCCTCGCCGTCGCTTCTACGACGGTTTTTTCTGTCATGGACGGCCCAAAGAATGTCATGCAGCTGCGTCTCCGGCCCTCCCAGGACGAAAAACCCATTTTCTGTCATGATCTTTTGTCATAGAAGTAGGACCCCACCACATCTATGATGATACCGGGTTTTGTCACAATTATCGTCATATAAGTGTCATAACTATGATAGATTGTTTTTCATTCGGCCCTAAATGTCACGGATGTGTCTTTTTTTTGTAGTGGTAGTTACTTTTGTTCTTGAGGTCACGAGAGAAATCATGTTGCAAGTAATCATGTGAACTTGATATGTGTTCGATATTTTGATAGTATGTATGTTGTGATTCCCTTAGTGGTGTCATGTGAACGTCGACTACATGACACTTCCCCATATTTGGTCCTAAGGGAATGCATTGTGGAGTAGTTATTAGATGATGGGTTACGAGAGTGACAGAAGTTTAAACCCTATGATGCGCTATTCTGTAAGGGACCGATTGGATCCAAAAGTTTAATGCTATGGTTAGGATTTATCGTTAAAACTTTTCTCGTAGTTGCGGATGCTAGCGAGGGGGTTAATCATAAGTAGGAGGTTTGTTCAAGTAAGAACATCACCTAAGCACCGGTCCACCCACATATCAAATTATCAAAGTAGCGAACATGAATCGAATCAACATGATGAAAAGTGACTAGATGATGTTCCCGCATACCCTCAAGAACGCTTTGCTTACTATAAGAGACTGTTTTGGCCTATCCTTTGCCTCAAAAGGATTGGGCTACCTTGGTGCAATTTTGTTACTATTACCATTACTTGCTCTTTACAAAAATCTTGTAGTCAAACTACTCTGTTACTTACAATTTCAGCACTTGCAGACATTACCTTGCTGAAAATCACTTGTCATTTCCTTCTGCTACTCGTTGGGTTCGACACTCTTACTTCTCGAAAAGAGCTACAATTGATCCCCTATACTTGTGGGTGTAGGATCGAAAGTATGTCTAGAGGGGGGTGATTAGACTACTTGACCAAATAAAAATCTAGCCTTTTCCCAATTTTAACTCGTGGCAGATTTTATCAACTTATCATAAGTCAAGCAATCAACCTAAGAGTATAGCAGCGGAATGTAAATCATTGCATATGAAGGTAAAGGGGAGGAGTTTGGAGGGAGCAAACGCAATGTAGACACAAAGATTTTTGCATGGTTCTAATAGGTGGTGCTATCGTACATCCACGTTGATGGAGACTTCAACCCACGAAGGGTAATGGTTGCGCGAGTCCACGTAGGGCTCCACCCACGAAAGGTCCATGAAGAAGCAACCTTGTCTATCCCGCCATGGCCATCACCCACGAAGGACTTGCCTCACTTGGGTAGTTCTTCACGAAGTAGGCGATCTCCTTGCCCTTACAAACTCCTTGGTTCAACTCCACAATCTTGACGGAGGCTCCCAAGTGACACTAACCAATCTAGGAGACACCACTCTCCAAAAGGTAATAGATGGTGTGTTGATGATGAACTCCTTGCTCTTGTGCTTCAAATGATAGTCTCGCCAACACTCAACTCTCTCTCACAGATTTAGATATGGTGGAAATATGATTTGAGTGGAAAGCAACTTGGGGAAGGCTAGAGATCAAGATTCTTGTGGTTGGATTGGAATATCTTGGTCTCAACACATGAGTAGGTGGTTCTCTCTCAGAAAATGAATGCTAGAAGTGTAGGCACGTTCTGATGGCTCTCTCCATGAATGGAGGATGGGTGGAGGGGTATATATAGCCACCACACAAAATCTAACCGTTACACACAATTTACCAAACTCGGTGGGACCGAATACTCAAATTCGGTCAGACCGATTTAGTTCAAAATGTGAACGTTAGGATTTTCGGTGGGACCGACATGTCAACTCGGTGGTACCGATTTCATTAGGGTTAGGGCATAACATAATCTCGGTGAGACCGATCACATGAACTCGGTGAGACCGATTTCTGTAATAGGCAAACAAAGAGTTGGTCAGGCAAACTCGGTGGGACCGATCGCTCATTTCGGTTAGACCAAAACGTTACGAAAAGGAAACAGAGCGTTTGCATTGCAAACTCGGCGGGTCCGATCGCTCATCTCGGCTAGACCGAAATGTTACAAAGGGAAACAGAGAGTTTGCAATCCCATCTTGGTGAGACCGAGATCCCTATCAGTGAGACTAAACTGATTAGGATTTCTGGCTATGGCTATGTCAAATGAACTCAGTGGCGCCAGATAGATAAAATCGGTGGGGTCGAGTTTGACTTTTGGTTTCGGACATATGTGGATATGAGAAAGTGGTTGAGGGCTTTTGGGGCATATCACTAAGCATTTTGAGCAAGCAAGCCATTAAGCAACACCTCATCCCCTTTTAATAGTATTGGCTTTTCTTATGGACTCAATGTGATCTTGGATCACTAAAACGAAAATGTAGATTCTTGAGCCTGAGCCAATATTTGTCCTTAGCATTTTGAGGGGTCCACATCTCTAGTCCATTCCATGCCAAACATTGAACTTTCTGAAATGATCATCTTGAAAGAGTATTAGTTCAATGAGCTATATGTGGTTAATAATTACCAAAACCACCAAGGGATAAGTTGCACTTTCAATCTCCCCCTTTTTGGTAATTGACGACAACATATAAATCAGAGCTTCGACAAATGGTAATAAGAATGAAATATATCGTCGCTTTGAGAAGTATGTGATAAGCAAGAGCTCCCCCTAAATTTGTGCATTATTTAAAATTTGCTTTGAATGCAAATGCACAATCGATTAGGATCATGGGTTACTCTTCCATGTCACATACATATTGGTGGGGCACTCAAAATGATAGAATATGAAATGCACTCATCACCAAGGCAAAGTGAATGATCATACATGAGAGATAAATAATATCACCATCCAAGCACAAGCATTAAAGTATGATATGATCAAACACATGACCATACAAGTATTTCACACACACAACCATAAAGTATCATCCAGGCAAGCAAACAAATAAGTATCAAACAAGTAGCAAAGGAGATAGCAAAAATAAGCAAATATCTCTCTCCCTCGAACCCTATAATCTATACACTTTCTCCCCCTTTGGCAACAAGTTACCAAAAAGCTTGAAAATGCATAGTGCTATGCGGCTCTCTAGGCTTGATCTTCGTGAGGTGGCGTGGAGAGGACTCCTAGGACGAATGCATCTGTTGAGGTTGTTGGAGCTAGTGGAGTTGCAATCGGAGGGGAAACTGAAGCTGTGGATGCAGGTGCTGACGTAGTAGCTCTTGTGTCTATCACAGGCACTGCTGCAGATCTCTGTGCCCTAGGCACTCTCTGAAGAGCATCAGTGGTAGCTTTCCCTTTGCTTTCTTCAGCTTCTTCTTGGAGCTGCTCAACAGCTGTTTGCATTTCTGTCACCTTCAAGTCAAGATCATAGAACTTCGTCTCAACAATCCTCTCAAGACTCTCTTGATTCTGAGTCAGGGTGGCCAATCCTTTGTCAATCCTCAAAGTGGCTTGAATAAGATATCCAAGTTGATCTTTCTTTGAATTGAGGAAAACTTGTGAAGCCTCTTCAGCACTTGGCATCTTTGCTGCCTTCTCAGCTTTTGCTTTCTCCCTCTTCTCTTGAGCCTCTACTGATGTGGGATCTTCAGCATCCATGACAACTGTATTGTAACTCCCAAGATGCGGCTATATCTCCCACGTGTCGAGGCAGAACTTAGAGGCATAACTGCATTCTGGTATTGTCGCAAGAAGGGTCATCTTCACACAATCCCATGTAAAAGAACAAGGAAGTAAATAGTTGGCTTACAATCGCCATGTCACACAATGATCAAATAATTCATATGTTAATCAGAGTACACACAAGTCCGACTATGGACGGATCCAAATGAAAAGAAGACAACCCCAAATGCCAGATCCCGACCTCCTCCCTACTGGGCACCACTACTGACATCCGGCAAGGAAACATAGTAACGGACAAGGTCTTCGTCGAACTCCCACTTGAGCTAGATTGCATCACCTGCACTAGTATCATCGGCACCTGCAACTGTTTTGGTAGTATCTGTGAGTCACGAGGACTCCGCAATCTCAAAACCCGTGAGATCAAGACTATTTAAGCTTATAGGTAGGATGTGGTTATGAGGTGGAGTTGCAGCAACCACAAAGCAAATATGGTGGCTAACATACGAGTACAAGAATAAGAAGAGAAACTACGCAACGGTCGTAAACTAGAAGTGATCAAGAAGTGATCCTGAACTACTTACGTTCAAGCTTAACCCCACCGTGTTCTCTTCTCGAACCTCGTCAAAAAGAGACCCTCACGGTTACACACGCGGTTGGTGTATTTTAATTAAGTCAAGTGTCAAGTTCTCTACAACTGGATATCAACAAATTCCCATCTGCCACATAACCGCGAGCACGGCTCTCGAAAGTTTAAATCCTGCAGGGGTGTCCCAACTTATCCCATGACAAGCTCACGATCCGCGGAGACAATCCTCCATCGCGGGACCCTCGATCAAGCTCGGAATCCCGGTGCACAAGATATTTCGACAATGGTAAAACTAGTCCAGCAAGACCTCCTGACGTGCCGACACCCTGATAGTAGCCGTGCGTATCTCGTCTCAGGCCACAATTGGATTGTCCAATCTTCCGGTAGGCCAATCCAGAGTTTCCCCTGGCGGCCACCGGCGGTTGACAGGTTTGGACCAACACTCATGAGGAGCACTGGCCCGCAGGGGGGGGGTTGATTAAGTCCACGGGGTCCGGAAAGTCCCGATGCAAGTTTTCATTGTTATTAGGCAAATTTTAAAACCAATGTTGGGCCTTGCTGGAGGAGTTTTATTCAAAGCAAACTATCAAGAGGGGCCCATAAACCCTCACCATGTTAGGGACGCAAAATCAAGGAACATAACACCGGTATGACGGAAACTAGGGCGGCAAGAGTGGAACAAAACACCAAGCAAAAGGCCAAGCCTTCCACCCTTTACCAAGTATATAGGTGCATTAATTAAATAAGAGACATTGTGATATCCCGACATATCCATGTTCCGACATGGAACAACCTACAAGGCACCTGCAACTAGCAACGCTATAAGAGGGGCTGAGCAAAAGCGGTAACATAGCCAAACAATGGTCTACTAGGAAGGTGGGTTAGAGGCTTGACAAGGCAATATGGGAGGCATGATAAATAAGTGATAGGTAGCGCGACATAGCGATAGAACGAACAACTAGCAAGCAAAGATAGAAGTGATATCGAGGGTAATGATCATCTTGCCTGCAAAGTTCTTAGAGTTGTCAAAAGCTTGCTCCTCGTAAACGTACTCGACAGGATCCTCGTTCATGAACTCGTCTCGCGGCTTTACCCAAAGCAAGAACACAAGCAACGGAATAACAATCAATCACGGTGCAAAGCATAAGCAACATGATGCAAGACATGCCATGTGATGCAAGGTATGATGTGCAATGCATATGGGTACTCCGGAAGGGAAAAGATGATCATGGCATCGACTTGGCAAACCAAGCATGCCACTGGAAAGGTTGGGATATTTTGGTCAAAATCGATATAAAGATCAGCGGAAACGGGTGCACGGTTTGCAAATGACGAGCAAAACAAGAACAATGCAAAACTGCGCTTAATAGCATCATAGCACTTATGATGCATCATGCAAATATTCTAAATCACTCCAACAAAAAAAACACATGACAGTGCAGTACATGTGATGCTCTAAAAATCATGAGCATTGAGCTCCTGCTAGAACTCAATAGAACAAGTCTAAAACAACATGGCAAAAATGCAAATGACAACCAGTTTACACACTTGGCAGTTTTTCATTGATCTTGACAGAAACAACATCAGGTAGCAATGTTTAGGGCTAGCAAACTACATGCCAAAGGAACATATTATGGCAAACGAAGGCATGGCATGCTAGTACTAAAGGCAATGAACAAAACTCCCTTAATGAACTTGAGCCAAAGATGCATAGAAAAGATGGTAGCATCAATGCAAACATGGCAACTGATATGAACAGGTTTCAGCCTTGAGAGGAAAAACATACATGGCAGAAACAGATTCATGAACGAAAGTTTGCAAGGTTGTTCGACTCACCACAAAGCATTTCATGGCATAAAAAGACAAATTAGCAAGTTATGATAGTTCCCAGCAAATAACATAATTTAGCACATTTACAACGAAGATTAGGGCATCAACATGGACAATAACATGCATGCAAATGACACTAGCATGTAGAGCATCACGAGATAAACATTTCAGTATATCGTGCACGTGAAACGGAGCTACGAGCACAGAGTTATGACATGGAAAAGGGGCACATGTGAGATAGGTATTCGCGGACTTAGACAAAAAAATAACCTCCAGACCTAGGGTTTTGCACGCGAACCGAGGTCCGCCGGAGATGGGCGTGGTGGTGGCTAGAGATGCGGGAGAGGTCCGCCCAGGTCAGGGACGGGGCGCTTCAGCGCGGATCCGGCCGGATCCGGCGCACCGGCGAGGTGTGGAGGCGGCGGCGCGGCCGGGCGGCGACGAGCGATGGCGGACGATAGAGCAGCGGGTCGCCGGCGGACGCGCGGGGTGGCGTGCAGCAGCGGGCGGCCCTGGCTGGCGGAGTGGGTGGAGGAGAGAGGCGCGGGCGGCGGACGGCAAGCGGCGGCGCAATGCGGGCCGGGAGGGCCTGGCTCGGGCCCGCGCGGGCCGGCGGCAGATGTGGGCGGCGCGGAAACGTGGCATCTTCCGGTTCGCTGGGGCGCGGCGGCTGGAGGCGTCCGGCGGCGCGGGGAGCGGATAGGCTAGGGTTTTATTTGGATTTTTGGGGGAGTGGGTCTATTTATAGGTAGAGGGAGCTAGGAGAGTCCAAATGAGGTGCGGTTTTCGCCCACACGATCGTGATCCAACGATGGATAGCATGGAGGGGGTTTAGATGGGCTAGTGGGCTGTTTTGGGGGGGGGGGGGGGTTGGGCTGCAAAGAAAGAGGGGTTTTGGCGGTTACACGGTTAACCGTTTGGGCATCAAACGACCTGCAAATGGAACGAAATTTAACAGACGACCTACTGGTGGTGTACCAAGTGTCGTGGAATTGTCACGGCAGATGTCCTCATGCAAGGACTTAGTCGTGGAGCCATCGCAACTAGAAAGCTTGAAGGCGTTAAACGGGACAAAGGACACGAGGATTATACTGGTTCAGCCCCTTACGGTGAAGGTAAAAGCCTACTCCAGTTGAGGTTGGATTACTTAGGGTTTCGATCACCAGGGAGCTAAAACCACCCTGCCTGGTTATCGATCTGATGTTACTTGTCCTGAACCGCCGCCGGGTCGTCCCTTTATATAGAGAGGTTAACGCCCAGCGGCTCTCAGAGTCCCGGCCGGCTTATAACAGTGTCCGGCTCGGACTCTTTAACTATTCTTGCCTTACACTATAAGTCATGCCATAACGGCGGTTTATCACTACGGGCCTTAAGCCGCCTCCGGGCCTTAAGCCCATTACTGAACCGCCATCCTCAAGCTTGATACTGGGCTTCACGTGATGATCATTATGACATAACCCGGCCCCTCCTGGGCGGGTGACTCTAGTAGTTATATCCTCAACATTAGGCCCCAGATTGATTTGAACCGGTTCATGTCAATCTTCGATACCTTTAAGAGAAAATCTTCCGGCTTCTGTTTGTGCGAAGGTTATAACCCGCCGTGACGTCATCTTCTGGATTCTTCGTAACCCGCCATGACGTCATCTTCCATTAAATTCATTTTTTATTCCATCATATCCCAACGGATCTTAACTTAATGACCGTCCCGAGAATCGAGGCGTTTCTCCGGCTGGATAATCATGTCTTCAGCCTCCTCATTTCTCGCGCCAATTTATCAGCCGTCCCTTATAAATAGGCCCGGCCCATAAGCCTTCGTCACTCTTCTCGATCCATCGTCTTCCTCCTCTGACGCCCCAGAGCCCGAGCTCCGCCGCCGCCGCCGCGCCCCTCGCCTTCCTCTGCCTCGGCCGCTGCATCACCCTGAGCCGGTCCAGAGAAACGGCGGCGACCTCCGCTGCTCATCGGCACCAGTAAGTCTTTGCTACCCCGTACAGTAGATTCGCATTAGGGTTCCGTGTTTCTTCCCTGTGTTCTTCATAGTTCATCGCGATTCCTTCACAGTTCTTCCAATACGGTCCCCTTTTGATCCGAAAACGACACAGAATTCCTGCGGTAGTAGTTTCTCACCCATTTTCAATGTTAGCAGATCCCTTTGCTTGCAAAAAGTCCTCATTTAGAACTTATGAACTTCTCTGTACCAGTTTTTAGGTCTAGAAATTTTTCTTTTCTCGACAATCGTTTGATCCAAAATAATAATTGCAATCTGTGAAACTTGTTTGTGCAACACTTAGGCAGAAAACTGCATCTGTTAGCCATGGCGGCTCATAACGCCGGCTTAAAAGAGGCCATGCTTTGTGAAGTTTCCGGATCATTCATAACATAGTTAAATAGCTTAACTTGCTCATAATATCCACGGTGGCTTAAATAACCTGACACAGTTAGCCATATATCATTAGGCCCCTTCATAAACCGCCATCTTGAATACTGTACTGAAATCTTCCTCCGGCTTAAATTTGAACCGGAAATTTTCTTTTGTCATAGGTTTCCATCTTTCACAATGCCGCCCAAGGCTCCCAAGGCGCCCATTATGTGCAACTGGGTGAGATCTAACGTTACTGATAACACCTTAGATGACTTCGTGAAAACGGGTTACCTGCCTAAGAAGGAGGTCACGTCCTATCGTGCTCCTGACCCGTCCGAAGAGAGACCTCAACCAAAAGACGGAGAGGTTGTTATATTTGCTGATCACATGAGCCGGGGTTTTGCACCTCCTGGCTCAAAATTCTTCAGAGATGTTCTGCACTTTTTCGATCTGCGACCTCAAGACATTGGACCCAATTCCATGTCGAACATTTGTAACTTCCAAGTGTTCTGTGAGGTGTACCTTGGAGAAGAGCCCAGCTTGCTACTCTTTAGGGAGTTATGTTATCTGAACCGCCAGAATGAATGTGCCAACGGGCCTAGCTTGGAACTCGGTGGAATCTCAATCCAATGACGGAGAGATTGTCTCTTCCCTAATGTTGAGCCGCCAAGCCACCCGAAGGACTGGAACCAGACATGGTTCTACTGCCAAGATACTTCTCCGGCTGATGAGAACCCTCTGCCCGGCTTTCGCGCCCTGTGTCTGGAGTCAAATCATCCCCTGCCAGACATATTATCTCAACCTGAACGTCAATCACTTATTTCCACCATCAAAAAAATCAAAGCTCTTCTAGGAAACGGCCTAAACGGCGTTGATCTGGTCCGTGTCTGGATTGCTTGGCGGGTGATTCCTTCAAGCCGCCGCCCCGGCTTAATGTGTGATTACACGGGCCGGAAAGATGATCCTCTTCGGCACAGCCCCGACGACTTACCTGAGGACGTCATTGACAATATGACCAAGTCACTTCTGAACGAGAGCCTGGCAGATTGCGGGAGGACAGGCTTAAGCCCCTTCTGCAAGGCTAACCCGGCCCCGGCGGTAAGCTATTGACCTGAACACCTCACTTTCCATTTTAACAATTTTCGTCTTAACTTCAAGAAACCTTTGTTGTATTTTACAGGCTAATGATAAATTCTGGAAGGTCAGGTATGACCATGAAGCTGCTAAGAAAGCCAGGAAGGTTAAAAAAGCCGCCAGGAGAGCCGCTCCCCGCAAGAAGGGGAGTAAGCCTAGCGCCTCGGACCTGCTTCACCTGGAAGACACATCCGAGTCAGAGGTAGCCCTTGATTCTTTAGGCTCCTTTTTTAACCATCGTATTGACACTGATTATCAGCAGGAGGATACCAGAGCGAGTAACCCGGTGATTGAAGAGGTAACTATACTTTCCTCCGACTCAGAGCCCTTGCCAAGACTGAAATTCCGAAGAGTAACCCGGAAAGTAAGGTTTTCACGTCCTTTAGCTTATCAAGATCCTCAATTTCTTTTGAAGCGACAGATTCATGAGAGTCGGAGGCAAGGATGCAGACCTCTCCTCCGGCTTACCCGAAGCATCAAGGAAGCGCCGGACCGAGGTTTTCTCCGACTTATATCCTTTTCATCCTTTGGCGGGCGTCACTCGTCAACCACTCAATTCTTCTGATTCAAACTATCAGGGAACTTCACCTTCCTCCGGCGACTCCATGCAGTCTAGCTTGCCGGCCTTCAAAACCGCACCCAGGTAATGATAATCAGCTTCTTTTGTGCTTATCTTACTCATGTTTTTGCACTAACCCTTTGACTTTCAGTGTACAAGTAAAGCCCAGCAAGAGGGCGAAGAAAAGTAAGCCGGCCGAAGAGCCGGTCCTGACTGAACCTGATGCCCCTGCCCCTGAGCCGCCATCTGCACCAGCTCCGGAAACCACCACTGCCCCATCTGATGAGCAAGTTATGGAGGGTTATGATAACCCGGAGATCCCCAGCCCAGCTCATCCAGATGACCCGGACGTGGTGATTACCCGGACCGAATTTGTTGAACCGGGAAGACCCATCGTGCTGGCTAGGTGCTCTGCCAAGGAGGAACTTCTGGAACGCCGCAGAGCCAGGCTGGACATCACTGACTATGCCAAGCTGAGCATTGGAGATATTGTTGCTGGCTATATTGGTCAAGTGCACAACAGTCGGGACCTGGAAATTGACATGGTGAAGCAAATACAGCAAAAGTCTGAGGTACGACGCTCTTGCTTACTCCATAGTCATCCTTACCATGCCAGCCCCCAAGTCTATTACTTATGATGAAATATGTTCTAGACTTAATACTGGCTTAGTAATCACTGCAAGAAAACACCGGCTTATCTGGTACCACTCAAGGGCCGGCTTAAACAGCATAGTTGACCCGGTTCTTTCCTTACTTTAATCACGTAGTTGAGCAACTTTACACATTAGCCCCCAACTGCCAAGTACCTTTGCCTGCAAAGTGCTTGGGACTTATTTTCATGAACCGACACTGTAAATAGAGCTTTTCAGCATACATTAGCCCCCAAGTGCCAAGTGTCTTTGCTTGCAAAGTGCTTGGGACTTAATGTTGCATTATAATTACCCGGACTGTAACCCGGAATTTGTACAGGCCGCCTGTAAGAAATTTGAGTCGGAGATCTCTGATCTAAAGAACCGCCTGAAGCTCAGGAAAGTGAAACCCGAAAGGCCAACTCCAAATTCGAAGTCAGCATATCTGCACAAGAGAAACTGAAGAAAAAATTTGAAGCAGAAAGAAAAGCCTGGGCGGATGAGAAAACTGCCTTGCTTAGCCGGGCCGAACGAGCGGAAGCCGCTCTTACTGAAAGAACCGCCGAACTTTCCGGCTTAAAACGCCATGTATCTCAGATGGTCTCTGCAATCTTCGGTAAGTTACTCTGTAAGTTTCTAACTAATTTACATCGCTCATTTCCCATAAGTATTACCATTGCCATCAGCTCACCTGACTTTGTCATGCAGGCCCCAGGAGCGCCAATCTTAATCAAAATGTGCTGACCAAATTGAAGGCGGTTTATACTTTGGTAGAGCAACTTTACATCGGGTCACAGCGTGCCTTAGCCGTTGTGGCTCTGTCAAGTGAGGTTCCCACTCACCTGGCAGATGTACTCAAGCAGCTTGCCGTACTTCCTCAACGCTTTCAAGAGTTGAGACGGGCTTCTGCAAGAGCCGGAGCTATAGCCGCTCTGAGCCGGGCCAAGGCGTTTCTACCGGAGCTAGACCCGGCCGACATCGCTCTTGGATACCCCAGTTTGAAGGAAGACGACACCCCCTTTGACTAGAAAGACTTCGCCGCCTGCGTGAAGAGCGTGCGCCCGGTGGCCACCTTGATTGGTAATGATACAGACCTTACCAAGTATCAACTGGGCTATGACGCGGAGAATCAGAGGATCCCAACACCACGCTATGAAGCAGTCAGCCTGATTCCCCCGACTCGTAAGCATACCTTCGCCCCTGAAGTTGACCCGGCCGGGTTAATCGATGATGAGGCTCAATTTGACGCCTTGAGTGGCATTGACTGGAAATCATCAACCTTCCAGGTCATGGACACAGCCGGAGGAGCGGAGAGGGATGACCCGGAAACCTCAGGCCAACAACACCCTTGATCTCGCAGGCGGCTCATATGATGTCTTAAAAAACGATGCCTCACCTTTCAGACTCGGGGAGTCATGTAATAGAGTAGGATGAACACTTAATTTTGTCGTGCCATCGTGCACGTGTGTAGTGTTTAACTCCATTTAAACTGCTCCTTTATATCCTTCTGGGTTATGTTTGATCCTCTACTTTCCTTAAGTTTAAATAGCTGTCTTTAATTGCCCTGCATAGAAAACAAGTCATAGTCTCTAGGTGGCTTACCGCACGGAGAGTCATATAACCCGGAATATGAATCAAAGTCATAATAAACCGGCTCTCAATTATATCTTCGGGATACCATAATAGCATACCTGCGAGCCTTCGAATACACTTCCGGTTTATGTAACCCAAATAATGAAGGTTGAGAACTCCGGCTCACCAGCACTTATAACACTTATTATGTGTCATCGACATTATTAATCAAGGTTAAGCCGGTGGAATGAGAACCACCCTTGAATGCTTTTGATATGATCAAAAGAACTTGTTTGCAAAAAAAAGATGTCAAAATTTTGGAGGCTTCTGATTCGAATATGACCAGAGAACCGTCCCAAAGGGGTTAAGCTAAGATTCGAATACGATCATATAACCCCTAGTGGCTTTGGCGTTGCCGATCAAGAGGGTACCGACAGCTATGTTCTCTTTTGTTCGAATACGACCTATGTTTGAACAGGAAGCCCCCAAATGACCTAGAGAGTTGTTTAACGACGCTGATTCGAATACGATCCACGTTGGTTCCCAAAGGGGGTTAATCTATGATTCCAATATGATCAAGAAAAAACTCCCCAATGAGCTCGGTAATATGCCAATCAAGTGGGTATCGACAGCTATGTTCTCTTTGGTTCAAATACGACCTATGTTTGAACAGGAAGCCCCCAAGTGATCATGTTTTTAACGGCTAGATTCGAATACGATCATAAGCCGGATCAACCTCCAAGTGACCATGTAATATTACAATGAAAATAACAATGATACATTTACCTTTGGAGGAAAAAAGGACAGAGGTCCTGCTTTATTATTTATCACAATATATACATGACTATAGAAATATGTACATTATGAGAGCCGGTGGCTCAAGTGTAATACGGCCGAAGCTGAGCTATGTTCCACGGCCGGCGGGTCTCCTCCTCCGACTTACGTGAATCTTTGTGCTCCCGAACATCGATAAGGTAGTATGACCCGTTGTGCAAGTTCTTGCTGACCACAAAGGGCCCGTCCCAAGGCGGGGATAACTTGTGTGCGTCCGTTTGATCCTGGATGAGCCGGAGCACCAGATCACCTTCCTGAAAGACCCTGGACTTAACCCGGCGGCTATGATAGCAGCGCAGGTCTTGTTGGTAAATCACCGAGCGAGCTGCTGCTATGTCACGTTGTTCCTCCAACAAGTCAAGAGCATCTTGACGCGCCTGCTCATTATCCGCCTCGACATAAGCCGCCACTCGAGGCGAGTCATGACGGATGTCGCTAGGGAGGACCGCCTCCGCTCCATAAACCATGAAAAAAGGCGTGTAACCCGTAGACCTGTTAGGAGTAGTATTGATGCTCCATAACACGGAGGGTAACTCCTCCACCCAACAACCTGGCGTTCGTTGCAAAGGGACCAAAAGCCGGGGCTTGATGCCCTTCAAGATTTCCTGATTGGCTCTCTCTACTTGACCATTGGATTGAGGGTGAGCCACTGATGAAACATCAAGCCGAACATGCTCTCGTTGACAAAACTCCTCCATGGCGCCTTTAGACAGATTGGTACCATTGTCAGTTATAATGCTGTGTGGAAAACCAAAGCGAAATATCACCTTTTTCATGAACTGAACCGCCGTGGCTGCGTCACACTTACTAATGGGCTCTGCCTCCACCCACTTTGTGAACTTGTCAACCGCCACCAAGAGGTGGGTCTTCTTATCTTTGGAGCTTCTGAAAGGCCCAACCATATCAAGCCCCCAGACTGCAAACGGCCAAGTGATTGGAATCATCCTCAACTCTTGAGCCAGCACGTGAGCACGTCTTGAGAACTTCTGACAACCGTCACATTTGCTGACTAAGTCCTTCGCGTCAGCATGAGCCGTCAGCCAATAAAAACCATGACGAAAAGCCTTGGCCACAAGGGATTTTGAACCGGCATGATGGCCACAATCCCCCTCGTGAATCTCACGTAAAATTGCTTGACCTTCCTCAGAGGAAACACAACGCTGAAAAGTTCCAGTGACACTGCGATGATGCAACTCACCATTGATAATTATCATTGACTTAGACCGCCGGGTTATTTGTCTGGCCAAAGTTTCATCCTCAGGCAATTCTCCCCGGGTCATGTAAGCCAAGTATGGCACTGTCCAATCTGGGATAATGTGGAGAGCCGCTATCAACTGTGCTTCTGGGTCAGGAACAGCCAAGTCTTCCTCCATAGGTAACTTGACAGAAGGGATATGCAGAATATCCAAGAAAGTATTAGGCGGCACCGGCTTTCGCTGAGAGCCCAGCCGGCTTAAAGCATCAGCCGCCTCGTTCTTTCTGTGATCGATGTGCTCTACTTGGTAACCCTGAAAGTGTCTAGCAATGGCATCAACTTCGCGGCGATAAGCCGCCATAAGGGGATCCTTGGAATCCCACTTGCCTGATACTTGTTGGGCCACTAAATCTGAGTCGCCAAAGCACCTTACCCGGCTTAAGCTCATCTCCTTAGCCATCCGAAGACCATGGAGCAAGGCCTCGTACTCAGCTGCATTGTTAGTATAGGGAAACATCAACCGTAGTACATAACGAAACTTGTCACCTCGAGGGGAAGCTAACACAAATCCAGCCCCCGAGCCCTCCAATTGCCTGGACCCGTCAAAGTGAATAGTCCAGTATGTATTATCCGGTTTCTCTTCAGGCACCTGCAGCTCTGTCCAATCGTTGATGAAATCCACCAATGCTTGAGATTTGATAGCAGTGCGTGGCACGTATTTTAGACCATGAGGCCCAAGCTCTATAGCCCACTTAGCAACTCTTCCTGTGGCTTCTCTATTTTGGATGATATCTCCTAGGGGAGCAGAACTGACCACAGTGATAGGGTGGCCCTGGAAATAATGCTTAAGCTTCCGGCTTGCCATGAACACCCCATAAACAAGCTTCTGCCAATGTGTATACCGTTGTTTGGACTCAATGAGTACTTCGCTGACGTGGTAAACCGGCTGCTGAACCGGATGCTCCTTACCTGCTTCCTTTCGCTCCACCACCACAGCTACACTAACGGCTCGTGTGTTAGCGGCGACATACAGCAATAAAGGCTCCTTGTTGACAGGAGTAGCAAGGACTGGCGGCTCAGCTAGTTGTTTTTTCAAATCCTCAAAAGCAGCATTAGCAGCATCATTCCAGAAAAGTCATCTGTTTTCCTCATCATCTGGTATAGTGGCATGGCCTTTTCACCCAACCGGCTTATGAACCGACTCAAAGCAGCGATGTGACCCGCCAGACGCTGGACGTCATTTATGCACGCCGGCTTAGCCAGGGAGGTGATTGCCTTGATCTTCTCCGGGTTAGCCTCAATGCCTCTGTGAGAAACCAGAAAACCCAAGAGCTTGCCTGCAGGAACACCGAAGACACACTTGGCCGGGTTAAGCATCATCTTGTAGATCCGGAGATTATCAAAGGTCTCTCTCAGATCATCTATCAAGGTCTCCTTCTGTCTGGATTTGACCACGATATCATCCACATAGGCATGAACGTTGCGCCCAATCTGATTATGAAGACAATTCTGCACGCAACGCTGGTAAGTCGCCTGTGCACTCTTGAGCCCAAAAGGCATAGACACATAACAGAAGGATCCAAAAGAAGTAATGAATGCTGTCTTCTCTTGGTCCTTAACAGCCATTTTGATCTGATGGTAACCAGAATACGCATCCAAAAAACTCAAACGCTCACAACCCGCCGTAGCATCAATAATTTGATCAATACGAGGGAGAGCAAAAGGATCAGCCGGACAAGCCTTGTTTAAATCCGTATAATCCACGCACATACGCCAGGTGCCGTTCTTCTTAAGCACGAGCACCGGGTTAGCTAACCATTATGGATGAAAGACTTCAACGATAAACCCGGCCGCCAAGAGCCGGGCTACTTCCTCACCGATGGCTTTCCGCCTCTCCTCATTAAACCGCCGGAGGAATTGTCTGACTGGCTTAAATTTCGGGTCAATATTGAGAGTGTGCTCAGCGAGTTCTCTTGGTACACCGGCATGTCAGAAGGTTTCCATGCAAAGATGTCCCTATTCTCACGGATGAACTCGATGAGCGCGCCTTCCTATTTCGGACCTAGATTGGCATTGATGCTGAACTGCTGAGATGAGTCACCTAGAACAAAGTCAACAAGTTTAGTCTCATCAGCTGACTTAAATGTCATTACCGGCTCATGCTCCGTGGTTGGCTTTTTCAAAGACGTCATATCTGCCGGGTCAACATTATCCTTGTAAAACTTCAACTCCTCTGTTGCACAGACAGATTCAGCGTAAGCAGCGTCACCTTCCTCACACTCCAAGGCTATCTTTCGGCTGCCATGAACCGTAATGGTCCCATTGTGACCCGGCATCTTGAGCTACAAATACACGTAACACGGCCGTGCCATGAACTTGGCGTAAGCCGGCCGCCCAAATAAAGCATGGTACGGGCTTCTTATTTTGATGACCTCAAAGGTTAGTTTTTCCGCCCTGTAGTTGTACTCATCTCCGAAGGCTACTTTTAGCTCGATCTTACCGACTGGATACGCCGACTTACTGGGCACCACCCCATGGAAAACAGTGTTGGACTGGATGAGGTTTTTATCAGTTAATCCCATACGACGGAAGGTCTCATAATAGAGGATGTTGATGCTGCTGCCTCCGTCCATGAGCACTTTAGTGAATTTATACCCCCAACCTGAGGAGCCACCACAAGGCCAGGTGACCAGGATAATCAACCCGGGGAGGATGATCTTCCCTACTCCATACAATAGGCTGCTCAGACCATCTTAAATAGCGTGGAACCGCCGGCTCAGCAGCATTTACAGCCCTCTTATAAAGCTTCTGGTCTCGCTTGCACAGACTGGTAGTGAACACATGATACTGTCCCCCATTGAGCTGCTTTGGATTGGTCTGGTATCCCCCCTGCTGCTGCTGCTGATTACCCTGGCCAGATTGCTGATTAAAACTCCCTTGAAAATTCTGAGAATTGGAATTTGAGCCGCCGCCCGGGCCATGAAAGCCGCCGGCGCCTGAGCCGCCGCCCTGCCCATTGTTGCCATTAAAAGTGTTGTAATTTTTGAAGGCTTTCATGATTGCGCAGTCTTTCCATAGATGAGTGGCCGGCTTCTCCATAGAGCCATGCCTTGGACAGGGTTCATTCAACAACTGCTCAAGCGTCGGGCCTGACCGGCCGGCTCGGGGAGGTGGTCTTCCCTTGCGACGGTGGTTGTTACCCTGCGCATTGGCGTTGGCCACAAACTCCATACTGCCATCAGCCTTACGCTTTGTTACCACCCTGGTTCGCCGGGTTATGCTGAGGGCCCTTGCCATTGCCGTTCTTTTTTCCCTTCCATGTCCTTTCATCATCCGACGCAGGATCCTTGGTACTATCGAAATCGGCGTACTTGACCAGAGCCGCCATCAGCGTACCCATATCATTGCAATCGCGCTTGAGCCGCCCGAGCTTCATCTTCAGGGGCGCAAAACGACAATTTTGCTCCAACATTAAAACTGCAGAGCCGGCATCCATCTTATCAGACGAATGTATTATCTCTTTGACCCGGCGAACCCAATGGGTTGTAGACTCACCCTCCTGTTGCCTGCAGTTAGTCAAATCCACAATTGACATAGACTGCCTACATGTATCTTTGAAATTTTGGATGAACCGGGCATTTAGCTCTGCCCATGACCCGATAGAATTAGGTGGCAGTCCTTTCAACCAAGTGCGGGCTGTCCCATCCAACATCATGGTGAAGTAGTTGGCCATTGCCGCTTCGCTGACCTCTAGCAACTCCATTGCCATCTCGTAGCTCTCGATCCACGCTCCGGGTTGTAAGTCAGCCGTATAATTAGGTACCTTCCTAGGTCCTTTGAAATCCCTGGGCAGACGTTCATTACGGAGAGCCGGCACCAGACAAGGGACACCTCCGGTCCTTGTAGGCATACCCGCCTCGATAGAAGCCGTCGGATAAACCGGGAGGGGCTGGTAAGCCGTCAACTGAGGTGCCTGCTCCGCCTCTTGTCGTGCTCTGTCTTGGTCTACAGCGTGAAAGGCTCCATTATGAGCCGGGCCGTGGCCAGCCGGCAAGTCGCGGCGTCGGACGTTGCTTGAGCCAGTCGCTGAGACCATGTGTCTGCTATAACTTGGGCTCTGGCCTGGACGAGGGGTTGAATGAATCCTGTCCCGACTATATGAATATGCCTCCTGTTGCGCCAGAGCCGTCTGAAGAAGTTCTCTGACCCGGCGGGTTTCGACCGCCGTTGGAGAGTCGCCCTCGATTGGGAGAGCCGCCGCTCGCGCCGCTGCGGCGACCATGTTTTCCAACGGGTTGGCATAATGACCCGGTGGTATTGGCACGTGCTGAGGCGGGGTGGTGTTCACACGGGGTGGCCCCATCACTTGCGGCTGAACTGGCGTTCCAGCCTCGGGCGCCGTGATCTCCGGCGGGTTACTGGGCCCTGTACTAGGCGTGTTGAAGAGGTTCCGAGGATCGTAAACCGGAGGGAGTCGAGATTGAGCCTTCTGATGCCTCCTTCTCATGATCTCATTGGATGCGTTCTGATCCATCGTGAGCCGGAAAGACTGCGCCTGAATCAGCTGAGTCTGGGCATCGAGAGCCGCCCGCTCTGCAGCCATCCTGATCCCTTCCGCTGCCAGATCTTTCTTGGCTCTTGCTATATCCAGTTTTAACTGTGCCACCTCCGCATCATGTTGAGCCTGATCCGCTGGGACGATCGTAGCAGTTAACAGGGCCGTCATCTTATCTGTGAGATCCATTAGCACCTGAGCCGGCGAGTGCGCAGGGCCCCCTGCCCCAGCGGCGGGGTTTTGAACAGGTTGTGCGCCGGCCATGAAGACTCCAACCGGGCTGGGCGGCTCAAATGGGTCCGGAATACTATCACCATCGGAACAACCCCTGAGCCTGCCATCTTGAAGTTGGTATAACGAGTCGGTCTCATCTGTAGACGACTCGCCGTCAGAGCGAGCGGCCGTCTCATCGGCAGATCCAGATCCTTCAGAGTGTCCTCCATGGACGCATCCCACGAAAGCACGCTTCAAGGCCGGCAGAGTCTGGGCAGGTCTCGCACGCTAAGCTGTCCTGATGAGGTCGGCGCAGAGGTCCGGCTCGGGGACCGACTCGCCAATCTTGCCAATGAAATCGTGGATTCCGCCGAAGGGGACCCGGTACCCGTACTCGATTGAGCCGGCATCGGGGCCCCAGTTTGCATCGTCGATGTAGAGCTTGCCGCGACGACTCTCGGTCATCCGGCCCACAGTGTATCCCTTGAGCCCTTCGAAGCTGCCCTTCAAGAACTCAAATCCACCGTGCGCTAGCCCCACGGTGGGCGCCAAATGTCGTGGAATTGTCACCGCAGATGTCCTCGTGCAAGGACTTAGTCGTGGAGCCATCGCAACTAGAAAGCTTGAAGGGGTTAAACGGGACAAAGGACACGAGGATTATACTGGTTCGGCCCCTTACGGTGAAGGTAAAAGCCTACTCCAGTTGAGGTTGGATTACTTAGGGTTTCGATCACCATGGAGCTAAAACCACCCTGCCTGGTGATCGATCTGATGCTACTTGTCATGAACCGCCGCCGGGTCGTCCCTTTATATAGAGAGGTTAACACCCAGCGGCTCTCAAAGTCCCGGCCGGCTTATAACAGTGTCTGGCTCGGACTCTTTAACTATTCTTGCCTTACACTATAAGTCATGCCATAACGGCTGTTTATCACTACGGGCCTTAAGCCGCCTCCGGGCCTTAAGCCCATTACTGAACCGCCATCCTCAAGCTTGATACTGGGCTTCACGTGATGATCATTATGACGTAACCCGGACCCTCCTGGGCGGGTGCCTCTAGTAGTTATATCCTTAACACCAAGGCCACTCGAAAAATCTCGCCCCATTTGAAGAACGCTTTTCTCCCGCTCACGAAACGAGATCTGAGAGGTGCAACGGGTGCATGTGTGAGTGTTGGATTCCGAAACGGACAACGGGGAAAAAGACCAGATGCATGAGATGAACACGAATGCAAATGAGATGCACATGATGACATGAGATGAAATGCATGACATGAATAAAATACAAAACGAGAACAAAACCCAACCTAGGAGGATATAACATATAACATAGCCAGAAATGGCAGAAACAGATTCATGATAGCAAATTTGCAACCTTGTTCCACTCACCACACAACATTTCATGGCATAACAAAGCAATTAACAGTAATAAGACACATTTATGAAGCTAAACATGGCTATAGCATGGTCATAGGGTACATGTATCACTAGCAAAACACATGGCAAAAATGCACTTCCTGTTAACAGACTGACAGCAACAATATTTAGCAAAAGCAAAGCATGGTACCCCATAATTACTAACAAAGGCATGAATGGGTAGATCATAACCATATCTTCAAAATACTCTTAATGAACATCATCAAAATATGCATAGATTAACTTGTGGCAACAAGTCAACATAGCAACCTAATGTATCAGGAAAAGACTTAGCAGAAAACCTTAGCTGAAATCAGCAACTTCAAGTGACCTACTTTGCATGCTTGTGCTAGTCACCACAGGACACATAAAAATACAAGGCTTGCACCACTGTAAACATGGCATGAATATCATCCTAAAACATGTAGACATGATGCTCAAAGGACAAACACACAAAATGCTATGAAAAAGACAAATCAGCATGTTATGATAGTTCCCAACAGATAACATCATTTAGCACTTTGGCAACAAAGATTAGGGCATTAACATGGACAGTAACATGCATGGAAATGACACTTGTATGTAGAGTAACAAGATGAACATTTCGGTATATCGTGCACACGAAACGGAGCTACGAGCACGGAGTTATGACATGGCAAAGGGGCACACATGAGGTTGATATTCGGGGACTCAGACGAAAAAATAACCTCCCGATCTAGGGTTTTGCACGCGAACCGAGGTCGACCGGAGATGGGCGTGGTGGTGGCCGGAGATGGGGAGAGGGCCGCCCGGGTCGGGTACGGGGCGCTCCGGCGCGGATCCAGCCGGATCCGACGCACCGGCGAGGTGTGGAGGCGGCGGCGCGGCCGGGCAGCGGAGCAGCGGGTCGCCGGCGGGCGCGCGGGATGGCGTGCACGAGCGGGCGGCGTTGGCTGGCGGCGCGGGTGGCGGAGAGAGGCGTGGGCGGCGGACGGCAAGCGGCGGCGTGACACGGGCCGGCAGGGCCTGGCTCGGGCCTGCGCGGGCCGGCTGCAGAGGTGGGCGGCGCGGACACGTGGCATCTTCCGGTTCGCTGGGGCGCGGCGGCTGGACACGTCCGGCGGTGCGGGGAGCGGAGTGGCTAGGGTTTGATCCGGATTTTCGAGGGAGAGGGTCTATTTATAGGTAGAGGGAGCTAGGAGAGTCCAAATGAGGTGCAGTTTTCGCCCACACGATCGTGATCCAACGACGGATAGCATCGAGGGGGTTTAGATGGGCTAGTGGGCTGTTTTAGGGGGGTGTTGGGCTGCAAAGAAAGAGGGGTTTTGGCGGTTACACGGTTAACCGTTGGGGCATCAAACGACCTCCAAATGGAACGGGATTTGACAGACGGCCTATCGGTGGTGTACCAAGGCCACTCGACAAATCTCGGCCCATTCGGAGAACGTTTCTCTCCCGCTCGCGAAACGAGATCTGAGAGGTGCAACGGGTGCATGTGTGAGTGTCGGATTTCGAAACGGACAACGGGGAAAATGACCGGATGCATGAGATGAACACGAATGAAAATGAGATGCACATGATGACATGAGATAAAATGCATGACATGAACAAAATGGAAAACGAGAACAAAACCCATCCTAGGAGGATAGAACATATAACATAGCCGGAAATGGCAGAAATAGATTCATGATAGCAAATTTGAAAGCTTGTTCCACTCACCACAAAGCATTTCATGGCATAGCAAAGCAACTAACAGTAATAAGACACATTTACGAAGCTAAACATGGCTATAGCATGGTCATAGGGTACATGTATCACTAGCAAAACACATGGCAAAAATGCACTTCCTGTTAACAGACTGATAGCAACAATATTTAGCAAAAGGAAAGCATGGTACCCCATAATTACTAACAAAGGCATGAATGGGAAGATCATAACCATATCTTCAAAACACTCTTAATGAACTTCATCAAAATATGCATAGATTAACTTGTGGCAACAAGTCAACATAGCAACCTAATGTATTAGGAAAAGACTTAGCAGAAAAACTTAGCGGAAATCAGCAACATCAAGTGACCTACTTTGCATGCTTGTGCTAGTCACCACGGGGCACATAAAAAATACAAGGCTTGCACCACTCTAAGATGGCATGAGGATGCTCCTAAAACATGTAGACATGATGCTCAAAGGACAAACACACAAAATGCTACGAAAAAGACAAATCAGCAAGTTATGATAGTTCCTAGCAGATAACATCATTTAGCACTTTTGAAACAAATATTAGGGCATCAACATGGACAGAAACATGCATGCAAATGACACTAGCATGTAGAGCATCATGAGATGAACATTTCGGTATATCGTGCACGCGAAACGGAGCTACAATCACGGAGTTATTACATGGCAAAGGGGCACACATGAGATAGATGTTCGGGGACTTAGACGAAAAAATAACCTCCGGATCTAGGGTTTTGCACGCGACCGAGGTCGACCGGAGATGGGCGTGGTGGTGGACGGAGATGGGGAGAGGGCCACCGGGGTCGGGGACGGGGTGCTCCGGCGCGGATCCAGCCGGATCCGGCGCACCGGTGAGGTGTGGAGGCAGCGGCGCGGCCGGGCAGCGGAGCAGCGGGTCGCCGGCGGGCGCGCGGGGTGGCGTGCACGAGCGGGCGGCGTTGGCTGGCGGCGCGGGTGGCGGAGAGAGGCGTGGGCGGCGGACGGCAAGCGGTGGCGCGACACGGGCCGGGAGGGCCTGGCTCGGTCCCGCGCGGGCCAGCTGCAGAGGTGGGCGGCGCGGACACGTGGCATCTTCCGGTTCGCTAGGGCGCGGCGGCTGGACGCGTCCGGCGGCGCGGGGAGCGGAGTGGCTAGGGTTTGATCCGGATTTTCGGGGGAGAGGGTCTATTTATAGGTAGAGGGAGCTAGGAGAGTCCAAATGAGGTGCAGTTTTCGCCCACACGATCGTGATCCAACGACGGATAGAATGGAAGGGGTTTAGATGGGCTAGTGGGCTGTTTTGGGGGGTGTTGGGCTGCAAAGAAAGAGCGGTTTTGGCGGTTACACGGTTAACCGTTGGGGCATCAAACGACCTCCAAATGGAACGAGATTTGAAAGACGGCCTATCGGTGCTGTACCAAGGCCACTCGACAAATCTCGGCCCATTCGGAGAACGTTCCTCTCCCGCTCGTGAAACGAGATCTGAGAGGTGCAACGAGTGCATGTGTGAGTGTCGGATTTCGAAACGGACAACGGGGAAAATGACCGGATGCATGAGATGAACACGAATGCAAATGAGATGCACATGATGACATGAGATGAAATGCATGACATGAACAAAATAAAAAACGAGAACAGAACCCATCCTAGGAGGATATAACATATAACATAGCCGGAAATGGCAGAAATAGATTCATGATAGCAACTTCGCAAGGTTGTTCCACTCACCACAAAGCATTTCATGGCATAGAAAAGAAACTAACAGTAATAAGACACATTTATGAACCTAAACATGGCTATAGCATGGTCATAGGGTACATGTATCACTAGCAAAACACATGGCAAAAATGCACTTCCTGTTAACAGACTAATAGCAACAATATTTAGCAAAAGGAAAGCATGGTACCCCATAAATACTAACAAAGGCATGAATGGGTAGATCATAACCATATATTCAAAACACTCTTAATGAACTTCATCAAAATATGCATAGATTAACTTGTGGCAACAAGTCAACATAGCAACCTAATGTATCAGGAAAAGACTTAGCAGAAAAACTTAGCTGAAATCAGCAACATCAAGTGACCTACTTTGCATGCTTGTGCTAGTCACCACAGGGAACATAAAAATACAAGGCTTGCACCACTCTAAAGATGGCATGAGGTTGCTCCTAAAACATGTAGACATCATGCTCAAAGGACAAACACACAAAATGCTATGAAAAAGACAAATCAGCAAGTTATGATAGTTCCCAGCAGATAACATCATTTAGCACTTTTGCAGCGAAGATTAGGGCATCAACATGGACAGAAACATGCATGCAAATGACACTAGCATGTACAACATCATGAGATGAACATTTAGGTATATCGTGCACGCGAAACGGAGCTATGATCACGGAGTTATTACATGGCAAAGGGGCACACATGAGATAGATATTCGAGGACTTAGACGAAAAATAACCTCCGGATCTAGTGTTTTGCACGCGAACCGAGGTCGGCCTGAGATGGGCGTCGTCGTGGCCGGAGATGCGGGAGAGGGCCTCCGGGGTCGGGGACGGGGCGCTCCGGCACGAATCCAGCCGAATCGGGCGCACCGGCGAGGTGTGGAGGCGGCAGCGCAGCCGGGCGGCGACGAGCGACCGCGGGCGGCGGAGCAGCGGGTCGCCGACGGGCGTGCGGGGTGGCGTGCAGCGGCGGGCGGCGCGGGTGGCGGAGAGAGGCGTGGGCGTCGGACGGCAAGCGGCAGCGCGATGCGGTCCGGGAGGGCCTGGCTCGGGCCCACGCGAGCCGACTGCAGAGGTGGGCGGCGCGGACACGTGGCATCTTCCGGTTCGCTGGGCGCGGCGGCTGGACGCGTCTGGCGGCGCGGGGGAGCAGAATTGCTAGGGTTTGATTTGGATTTTCGGGGAGAGGGTCTATTTATAGGTAGAGGGAGCTAGGAGAGTCCAAATGAGGTGCGGTTTTCGCCCACACGATCGTTATCCAATGACGGATAGCATGGAGGGGGTTTAGATGGGCTAGTGGGCTGTTTTGGGGGGGTGTTGGGCTGCAAAGAGAGAGGGGTTTTGGCGGTTACACTGTTAACTTTTGGGGCATCAAACGACCTCCAAATGGAACGAAATTTGACAAACAGCCTACCGGTGGTGTACCAAGGCCACTCGGAAAATCTCGGTCCATTCGAAGAACGTTTTTCTCCCGCTCATGAAACGAGATCTGAGAGGTGCAACGAGTGCATGTGTGAGTGTCGGATTCTGAAACGGACAACGGGGAAAAAGACCGAATGCATGAGATGAACACGAATGCAAATGAGATGCACATGATGACATGAGATGAAATGCATGACATGAACAAAATGGAAAATGAGAACAAAACCCAACCTAGGAGGATATAACATATGACATAGCCGGAAATGGCAGAAACAGATTCATGATAGCAACTTTGCAAGGTTGTTCCACTCACCACAAAGCTTTTCATGGCATAACAAAGCAACTAACAGTAATAAGACACATTTATGAAGCTAAACATGGCTATAGCATGGTCATAGGGTACATGTATCACTAGCAAAACACATGGCAAAAATGCACTTCCTGTTAACAGACTGACGGGCAACAATATTTAGCAAAAGGAAAGCATGGTACCCCATAATTACTAACAAAGGCATGAATGGGTAGATCATAACCATATATTCAAAACACTCTTAATGAACTCCATCAAAATATGCATAGATTAACAAGCCAACATAGCAACCTAATGTATCAGGAAAAGACTTAGCAGAAAAACTTTGCTGAAATTAGCAACATCAAGTGACCTATTTGCATGCTTGTGCTAGTCACCACACGACACATAAAAATACAAGGCTTGCACCACAGTAAAGATGGCATTAAGATGATCCTAAAACATGTAGACATGATGCTCAAAGGACAAACACACAAAATGCTATGAAAAAGACAAATCAGCATGTTATGATACTTCCTAACAGATAACATCATTTAGCACTTTTGCAACGAAGATTAGGGCATTAACATGGAAAGTAACATGCATGCAAATGACACTAGCATGTAGAGCATCACGAGATGAACATTTCGGTATATCATGCACGCGAAACGGAGGTACGCGCACGGAGTTATGACATGGCAAAGGGGCACACATGAGATAGATATTCGGGGACTTAAACAAAAAAAAGCTCTGGATCTAGGGTTTTGCACGTGAACCGTGGTTGGCCGGAGATGGGCGTGGTGGTGGCCGGAGATGCGGGAGACGGCCGCCAGGGTCGGGGACGGTGCGCTCCGGCGCGGATTCGGCTGGATCTGGCGCACCGGCGAGGTGTGGAGGCGTTGTGGCCGGGCGGCGACGAGCGACGGACGGCAGCGGAGCAGCGGGGCAACGGCGGGCCGGCGTGTAGCGTCGTGCGGCTCTGGCGGGCGGCTCGAGTGGCGAAGAGAGGCGCTGGCGGCGAACCGCAAGCGGCAGCGCGACGCGGGCCGGGAGGGCCTGGGTCAGGCCCACGCAGGCCGGCGGCGGAGGTGGGCGGCGTGGA
Source organism: Triticum aestivum (assembly GCF_018294505.1). Classification (NCBI taxonomy): domain Eukaryota; kingdom Viridiplantae; phylum Streptophyta; class Magnoliopsida; order Poales; family Poaceae; genus Triticum; species Triticum aestivum. The sequence goes on along the minus strand of NC_057796.1, from coordinate 245,421,357 downwards.
CACGTAGCGGCTTCCGGATCGCTGGGGCGCGGCGGCGGGACGCGTCCGGCCATCGGCGGACATGTCCGGCGGCGCGGGGAGCGGAGTGGCTAGGGTTTGATCCGGATTTTCGGGGGAGAGGGTCTATTTATAGGTAGAGGGAGCTAGGAGAGTCCAAATGAGGTGCGGTTTTCGCCCACACGATCGCAATCTAATGACGGATAGCATGGAGGGGGTTTAGATGGGCTAGTGGGCTGTTTTGGAGGGGTGTTGGGCTGCAAAGAGAGAGGGGTCTCGGCGGTTAACCGTTGGGGCATCGAACGACCTCTAAATGGAACGAAATTTGACAGGCGGCCTACCGATGGTGTACGAAGGCTACTCGACAAATCTTGGCCCATTCCGAGAAAAAATTTCTCCCGCTCATGATACGAGATCTGAGAGGTGCAACAGGTGCTTGTGTGAGTGTCGGATTTTGAAATGGACAACGGGGAAAAAAATCGGATGCATGAGATGAACACGAATGCAAATGAGATGCACATGATGACATGAGATGAAAATGCATGACATGAACGAAATGCAAAATGAGAACAAAACCCAACCACGGAGGATATAACATATAACATAGCCCGAAATGGCAAGAGTTGGAGTTACAATTATGGAATGTTACACCCGGGACGTTACATGTATTGTCCTCAAAGTTAGGCCTCAAGGGAAGGTGTTCTTTATCCAACAAGTATGTACCTGTGCCCATCTTGGAGTTGATGAACATCTGGATGTGTGGAGCTTACCCACATGATCTCTTCTGGTTTGTAGTTGTCCTCTTGATTGTCTCAACAATCAAACTCATTACCTTAAACTTCTGGGGCACATCAAACAACTGAAGCAAATTGATGGAGTGGCCTATGATCATCCTGTGATCTCCTGATTTGGACAACAAGGTGTGCCTCAAGATGGTTTTAATTGTGGCCAGTCCAGACAACAAATAATATACAGAGCCTAGCTTATGTTTCTCCAAGGCTTTGTCAGGAATTTCCCTGTACATGTTGGCCATGGAGTTGTGGTCTTTCTTTCTCTTGGCATAGACATCTATGTCATCCTCAAGCTCTGCAGGGGCATTGATCAGGTTGGCCCACTCAGCAACTGTTGATTGGTACCTTGTACCTTCAGACATCCATACAATCCTTCCATCTGGATAGAAATGAGCTCTAGAATAGAATTGCATAATGAGCTCATCATTCCACTTGGTCAGTTTCTGACCCACAAAAGTGTCTACTCCATTGAGTCTGAAACTTTCATGCACTCCTGGGAAGTGGACTTCATTGTTGTCGATGTATTTCCAATTACCCACTTCATGTCACACACTATGGGCTTCTTATCCAACAGAATTATCTCATAGAAGTCCTGTTTCTCCTTGGTGTGAAATCTATAGTCCATAGCAGTGCTTCTCCTCACAGCATAAGGGTCTGATTGTCTCCACAATCTGAGACCTGCATCCTTTCTGACTTTCATGTTTTCTGCCACTGGATGATTCTCATCATGGTCAGGGATCTTCGGTTTTAGCTTCCCGAGCACTTGGGATTCATCATCTTCATCTTCTATTTCAGGCACTGGGTCCTTGTTCTTCTCAGCAGCTGGTATATTTCTTGTGCTCCTCTTTGGTGTAGTAGCTTTGGGGCAGTCTTGGGCTTTGAAGGAGCAGCCCTAGACTTGATGGCATCCCCCATCAGCTTCTGTGCTTTAGGTGCTGGTGCAGCATCCTCTTCTTCCTCTTTTATTGAATCATCATTGAGGGCTTGCCAATAACTTTGGCCATAGTTTTCTTGACCCTTTCCTTCCTCTTCTTTCCCTCACCGGAAGCCTCTCCTTCAGTTGATTTGGAGGTTTGAAGAGTTGAGGCTCTGGCCTTGGACATGGGCACTCTCTTTGCAGGAGCTTTCTTGTGCATACCAGGCTTTGTTGAAGCAGATGTGCCAAATTCCTTCTTGACAACCTTCTTCTTGGAGATGACCTCCTCCTCAGCAGCAACATAGTCTTCATCCTCTGAATCAGAATTTCTCTTTCCCCTCTGCCTAGTAGTAGCCTTAGGCAGGTTCCTAGGAGTACTTCTGCTGCCTTCATGATAACTACTAGAGGGACTAGTGCCCTCACTCAGATTTACCTGCTCCTCAGACTTGTTCTGGCTATCACTCTGATCTGACATGTCTGACTCTGCAAACTGAAAGCTGACCCTATGAATACTTATAGATGAGATATAGTGGATGAGCATCACAAAGTGCAGAGATTTTGCAAGACAAATGAGTAAAAAAACTTAGTTTAAGTTTTCCATGGAAAGCATTTCGGAGTCTAAACTAGTGGAATCGGTCAGACCGATACACAGTTCGGTGACTCCGAGATTGCTAAGGTTTCACTGAGAGTTGAATGCTAAGGTTTCACTGAGAGATGAACTCGGTCACACCGATTTGCAAGTTTCGGCCAGACCGAAAGTTAGTACTGCAATGGCCTAAGCAAAATTGGTGAGACCAATTTCCACAACTCGGTCGGTCCGAGATGACTTTGGCGAAAACCTAACTACTCCCTCCGTTCCTAAATATAAGTCCTTTTAGAGATTCCACTACAAACTACATACAAATGTATATAGACATATTTTAGAGTGTAGGTTCACTCATTTTGCTCCGTATGTAGTCTATAGTGGAGTTTCTAGAAAGACTTATATTTAGGAGCGGAGGAAGTAAATTTTAAAATCAAAACTAATCTAAAGGAAGTTTTTGCTGGATAGGATAATCTCATAGGTGGTAAGAAACATGGCATTGACTTTGTGTTAAGAATCGGAGGTAAGGATTGCACAAAGCATTGAACTCATACCCTAACTTGGCGATGAGCTCGCTACGGCGACAACAGCGGTGAAGATTTTTGTTGAGGGCAATGGAGACCAGCGGTGGGAGGTCGCTGGTGATGAGAGGACAATCCGGAGACCCGACTCGGCAGAGCAGGACACGCGCGGGCGAAAACGTTTCAGAGAAATTTCCAAAATTTGACCTGTCGTTATATATATCCTGACCTCGTCGGTGTGACCGAGTGGAACAACTCGATGGCACCGAGATGTAGATTCGAAAGCGGTTACTGCAACTCAGTGTGACCGAACGGTTCTAATCGGTTGCACTAAGATTGAAAACCTAGATCAACTCAGTGAACTCGGTATGACCGAAAAAAAATGAATCGGTGACCGAAATGCATAGAGAGGTTTTGGAGGTTTAAGTCTATGACGAATCGGTGACTCCGAGTGCTCCTCACCCAGAGGGTTCAAATCTGACTTCATCAAACTTTGTGATGTAGCATGAATAGAGTTTGAGATGAGAAAATCATAGATAGCTACAGGAAGTTCTTAGGCATTCTTGTCCATCCATTTGGCAAAAGAAGAAGAGCCAAACAATCAAAGCAACAAATGGATGTCCTCGAATGGGAAAGATATGCAATCAACATGCTCACACAATAAAATTGCAAAATAAATATGTGGCAAAGCATGCACAAACAATCTAGCATCTATCAAGCAATTGGCGATGACTAGGTCATCTATATATGAGTATATTGACTTAGGAATCAAATAAGAACATTTGATCATAGGTCATACTCATCGTTTAAGCACAAGTGGGGTTACCACTTTTACATAAAGCATTGTGGTGTTCACGTCATTAGAGTTGGTTTAGCTCAATTCTTAGAGTGAAGCTCCCCCTAGATGTGATATCCCCCTAAGAGGGATGAACTAACCTTGGTTTTTGTCGATGATGACTTCATGTAGATGTTGAAGATGTGGATGCTCAATGTTGATGTAGATCATTTGGATCAATCCATTGGAGTGAGTTGCACTTTCGATACCTACACGGGTTAGTCCCACAAGGAACAAACAAGGATATCCATAGACATAGAGTGAAGTACACACAAGATGATGTCCATGAAAGCATTACGTTACCTTGTCCTTTGTCTTACCAACAAGAGGGTTTGTGACTGCTTAAACTAGTGCAAGATGTGGAAGTTGTTTGCACTTGTTTCCGCCAAAATGATATGAGTGAAGTATGTTGGCGGAGTCACCCTCGAGAACTCTCTAGTTCTTCTTCTTTGGGATCCACATCAACTTGATGGGAATCCTTGAAGTTGTAGTCATACTTGATGAAGTAGAACTTGCTGTAGTCTTGGGAACCCACTTGACCAAGGCCTTGGGAGCTTCTTCAAATGCATCAATCTCCTCTTGAAGCTTGTCCTTGGCTTTTTGCTTTTGGTCTTGTGGTGGAAGATCATCTTGAGCTTGTGTTCCCTTGAAAGAGGTAGGATCATACTTCTCTTGTTGAGGAACAAACTTCGTCTTGGGGTATTGATCTTCTTCCCACTCAACTCCATTGGCATTGAACTTTCGTTCAAAACCAACACCTTGATTCTTCCGGTGCCTTCCTTGCTTGCGTACAATTTCCTCAAATTGCTTACTTCCGGCAAGGCTCTTGTAAACACCTTTCTCTATAATTCCCTTCAATAAGCTATTTTTCTTGCTCAAGTGTAACTTGGCTAAGAGAATCATTAGTGGAATCAACAGAAGTACTAGAAGTAACAACATTGGATTTAACATGATTATTGTTACTACTAGAAGAAGAATCTTTGTTTCTCTTGGTACTAGATTTTACTTGTGGCATGTAAGTAGACAAGAGTAGATGCTTGGGAATGTAAGAAGAACTTTTCTTACGAAGATCATCATTGATTGCTTTTAAGAACCCATGCTCTTGCTCTAGATTGAGTTTTTCAGAGCGTAGCTTCTCATGAGTCTTTAAAAGCTCTCGATAATCTTCCAAGGTAGTTTCATGAGCTAACTTAAGAGTGTTTAGTTCTTTAGTTGGATGCTCAATCTCCTTCTTATCATCGTCATTCGTTTTATCTTGATTAGCATGATTAATAGCAAGTTCATCATAGTTTTCATCACTAGAGTTGTCAACATGTAAATCATCATCACCTAGCAACTCATCTTCATCACTATTGAAATCAACATACTCGGGTGTGATACCTTTGGGCCTTTAGCCATGAAGCATCTTCCAATTCCTTCATTTGGTGATTCAAATATGTCATAGGAGTTGGTTGAGACAAGTGCTAGACCGGCAACACCTTCATCTTGAGTATATTCTGAGTCAGAGTGATAGCTTCTCTCGGAGTGATGGTCAGAGTCGGAGCCACATACCCATTCACCAACGTGAGCTTGGTGTCTTCTTTTTGTGTAGCTCCTTGACGACTTGTCCTTCCTTTCCGAATCTTTGCTTCTGCGAGAGTTTCTTCGTTCATAAAGATCATCTCTACTTCTTCTCTCTCTTGGAGGTGATTCTTCTCTTCTACTTCTCCTTTTAGGTGAGTCTTCTCTTCTTTTGTAGGGAGACGTACACTCATTGGAGTAGTGTTCGGGTCTTCCACAATTGTAGCCATTACGCTCACAACTAGAAGATCTTTTATCATTGTAGGACCTTGACTTGGAACTTCTTTCCTTGCTTCTACTCTTGTAGAACTTGTTGAAGTTCTTCACCATTAGGCTCAATTCCTCATTGAAGGCTTGTTTCTCACTTGATGATGTAGGAGCGTCACATGAGGCTTTGTAAGCACCACTTGACTTGTTGTGAAGCTCTTCTTTATCCTCGAGTGACATCTCATGAGCAACAATTCTACCAATGACTTTGGTTGGCTTGAGATCTTTGTAGTTGGGCATCATTTGGATCAATGTGCACACAGTATCATATTTTCCATCCAAGGCTCTTAGGATCTTCTTGATGATGAATCTGTCGGTCATCTCTTCACTTCCTAAGCCGGCAATCTCATTTTGTGATGAGAGTAAGCCTAGAGTACATTTCAGCGACACCTTCACCATCCTTCATTTTGAACTTGTCAAGCTGACTTTGAAGCACATCCAATTTGGAGTCTTGTAAGCCAATACACACAATAGCCCAAACGGCGGGGTTATGTCCAAGAATATGCATTTTCATCTTATGCTTCCAACTAGCAAAATTAGTACCATTAAAGTAAGGACCTCTACGGTGATAATTTCTGTCGCTAGACGCCATACTCTCATAGGTTGTGAAACCAAGGCTATGATCACCAAAGTTATGGAAATCAAGGCAAATGGAGACCAAAGCTCTGATACCACTTGTAGGATCGAAAGTATGTCTAGAGGGGGTGATTAGACAACTTGACTAAGTAAAAATCTAGCCTTTTCCAAATTTTAAGTCCTGGCAGATTTTATCAACTCATCATAAGTAAAGAAATCAACCTACACATGCAAATCTAAGAGTATAGCAGCGGAATGTAAATCATTGCATATGAAGGTAAAGGGGAGGAGTTTGGAGGGAGCAAACGCAATGTAAACACGGAGATTTTTGGCGTGGTTCCGATAGGTGGTGCTATCGTACATCCACGTTGATGGAGGCTGGGTAATGGTTGCGCGAGTCCATGGAGGGCTCCACCCACGAAGGGTCCACGAAGAAGAAACCTTGTCTATCCCACCATGGCCATCACCCACGAAGGACTTGCCTCACTTGGGTAGATCTTCACGAAGTACGCGATCTCCAGGCCCTTGCAAACTCCTTGGTTCATCTCCACAATCTTGACCGAGGCTCCCAAGTGACACCTAACCAATCTAGGAGACACCACTCTCCAAAAGGTAATAGATGGTGTGTTGATGACGAACTCCTTGCTCTTGTGCTTCAAATGATAGTCTCCCCAACACTCAACTCTCTCTCTCACAGATTTAGATATGGTGGAAAGATGATTTGAGTGGAAAGCAACTTGGGGAAGGCTAGAGATCAAGATTCTTGTGGTTGGATTGGAATATCTTGGTCTCAACACATGAGTAGGTGGTTCTCTCTAATAAATGAATGCTGGAAGTGTAAGCACGTTCTGATGGCTCTCTCCATGAATGGAGGATGGGTGGAGGGGTATATATAGCCTCCACACAAAATGTAACCATTACACACAATTTACCAAACTCGGTGTGACCGAATACTCAAACTCGGTCAGACAGATTTAGTTCAAAATGTGAACGTTAGGATTTTCGGTGGGACCTACATGTCAACTCGGTGGGACCGATTTCATTAGGGTTAGGGCATAACATAATCTCGGTGAGACCGATCACACGAACTCGGTGAGACCGATTTCTGTAATAGGCAAACAGAGAGTTGGTCAGGCCAACTCGGTGGGACCGATCGCTCATTTCGGTTAGACCGAAATGTTACGAAAAGGAAATAGAGAGTTTGCATTGCGAACTCGGTGGGACCTATCACTCATCTCGGTTAGACCGAAACATTACGAAGGGAATTAGAGAGTTTGCAATCCCATCTTGGTGAGATCGAGATCCCTATCAGTGAGACCGAACTGATTAGGGTTTCTGGCTATGGCTATGTCAAATGAACTCGGTGGCGCCGGATAGATCAAATTGGTGGGGCTGAGTTTGACTTTTGGTTTGGGACATATGTGGATATGAGAAAGTGGTTGAGGGCTTTTGGAGCATATCACTAAGCATTTTGAGCAAGCAAGCCATTAAGCAACACCTCATCCCCTTTTAATAGTATTGGCTTTTCTTATGGACTGAACGTGATCTTGGATCACTAAAATGAAAACGTAGTGTCTTGAGCTTGAGCCAATATGTGTCCTTTGCAATTTGAGGGGTCCACATCTCTAGTCCATGCCATGCCAAACATTGAACCTTCGGAAATGATCATTTTGAAAGAGTATTAGTTCAATGAGCTATATGTTGTTAATAATTACCAAAACCACCCAGGGATTAGTTGCACTTTCAGTGGGTCATCAGGGGTCGCCCCCGAAAGCAAGCCTCCAGGTCATCACGACAGGCCTACTGGGACTCACGGGGGCGGACGCTACTGCAAGATGGTCCAAACGCGACACTACGATAAGAGACCCTTCAACGAAACTGTGTGTGATGCCATAATCGCAATTGGTGGTGTAAAAAACCGTAAAAAGGTGCAAAACGTTTGCGATGACGGATGCATCAAACACGGTTCTGATTTTAATTGTGTGTGTGATGCAAGGCATATGGTTTAGTTCAATGAATTGTTTGCGATGAGGCGGAACAAAAGAAATGGGCAACCTGATGAAGGCGTGTGCGATATACAGCATACGGTTCACGCGAATGAACTGTTTCTGATGAGGAGGAACAAAAGAAACAGGCAGCCAGATGAAGGTGTGTGCGATATACAGCATACGATTCACTAGGATGAACTGTGTGTGATTAGGCAACACAATGGAAACGGTTCAACTGAACAAGATGTGTGTGATACTCGGCAAACAGGTCCATAATCAGAAATGTGTGCGAAGACCAATAATAACGGAGACGATTGCTGCTAACAAGCCATGTGATTTGCTCTGTCTACAGAAGAATAACATGTATGTATATATATAACTGAAATAAACATCCAATTACATAAGTGACTATATAGATCATTCGCACACACCTCAATAAACAATCGCACGCATTCTAAAGTAGGAGAAACAATCGTCTAGTCATCTACTTCTTGTGATGCTCCCACCACTGCTATGTGGCTCAATCCCTTGTCTGGGACAGGAAGAAGACATTTCCTCATGTCAACGATCCGCCTGTACATCTTGTCGGGGAAATACCCCGTGGCGTAACCTGGCCGGACTTGGCGACTCACTAATGACCTGCCCTGACTGGACGACTCACTAAGTGACCCGCCCGAGCCTGGCGACTCATGGGTGACCCAACGAGCGGGTCAGAGGAACGACAAGACCCGGTGGCCCAGAAGGCGGTTCATGGAAGGCCGGCTCATGTTATGGTGGGCTGGTTTATGAGGAAAGCACAACGAATATTCTCCTACAAAGGAAGCAGGACTAGGACTCCACTTGTAATAGAGTAATCCTAATCCAACTAGGACTAGTCATGTAAACCGCCCCTTCAACATATATAAGGAGGGAAGGGCTCCCCAAGAGGGAGAGGGAAGAAGAAACAATCTTTAGGCTAGACATAACTAGGAGAGCCGGTTTACGGCGACTCCCTCATGATGATAATGAGACCTAGCTACAAACAGCATGTAGGGTTATTACCGGATGATGTTTCCTGGGGCCCGAAGCTGTCTAAATCCTTGTCTTGTGTGTTGATCCGCCACGAGTCTCTCATCCCGATCAACCCCTCTCAAGCTACCACATAGATGCGTTGGCCTCACCACTAAGTCCTCACACTAGGACATCTGCCGTGACAATTCCACGACAATTGGCTCCCACCGTGGGGCTCGCGCACGGTGGTGTTGAGTTCTTGAAGGGAATTCTTCATGGATCGAGAAGATCACGTTTTGGTTAAAAAAAAGCCGGCACAATCGATAACCCGTCGTTCGAAAACCTTTGGAAGAGTGACAATTGCATCGTCCTCTGTGAGCTAGCAGTATGAAGTTGGAATTCAAGAAGAGCTTGAGTTGTGGTGTTTATGTGCGTCTACAGCAGCTGTTCCACGATCTGTCGAGCCGCTGATTTATCGAGTTGCAGAGATGACGCCGGGACCAAGGAGGACCAATTCCCAATGAATAAACCAGCGAACTTGCCGAGTTGACAAGACCGGCAGGCAGTCTAATCCGAAACTAGATCAATTTCAGGGGCGCTGCTAGAAGTACGGACCGACAGGATTCTCCATCATGTGAAAATTTCCAAGGCAGCAGTCATTTGTTTGTCGAGGTGGCCGCTGTCGAACCGTGAGCCACTACCTTCAAATTGCAGCTAGCAAAATCAAGTCCCGTGATGGACTTGTACATCAACTACCGAAATCAAGTCAGCTTCCATGAAAAGCTGTAATAAACAAACGAGACTACAAAATCCATATTGGAACGATTCACAGGCAGTATAGATTATTGATACAAGATCAATACAATCAAAATCTCAACGCCCGAGGTCTACAATTGGAATATATATATTGGCCGACGGCCACCGGAAAAATGACATAGGTAACGCCATTAGTACGGCTACAAATTCTACTAAGATCAGATCAAGCGATGGATTTTACATGGTCGGACGGAGGGTCAAACTAGTTACAACCGAAACATGGACGGGGGTTGGATTCAGAGACAGCGGTTGTGGCCTCGTTCCGAGCCGCCCTCGCGTTGAGTCGCCAGCTTCCACCACCACGCTTCCGCAGCCGAGCCACCTCTGCCAGTCATTGCTCTGTTTTCTAAACCGCTATTTTCACCGGCCTCCGAGCCGCCCTCACATCGTCTTCAAACCGGCCCTGCGTTGCCAAGAAGCTGCTTGGCGCCGCCCTTGCATCGAGCCATCTCCATACTCAAGTCACCCTGGCTCTGTGGCACCGTCTCCGTTGCCAGGTCGCCTCGGCTCGTCCCCAACCTCCAATTCGGCAAGTCTGGGCCACCATGAGCTGAGTCGGGCTGGGACCTGGTTTTTGCTTCGTGCCACTTCCATTCACTGACATGCCGTAGCTTGCCTCCTCTGATCGCGCGCCTGGCCCCGTCCCTGCCTTGAATTGTTCCACTGAGCTGCACCTCCCTGTCTCCTTTGTTCTAGTGAGCCGCTGCCGGCCTCCGAGCCACCCCGCGACCCGGCCTCAAAGCGATACTGGAGTATGGATGGCTCAGGGCAGTATTTTCTGTATATTTCTATAAAGGACAAGTGGCTTCGAGGATAAGTCAATTTTTTCCAAGCGTGAAGATCCAAGCGAGTGCAAGGTGCTAGCAGAGCTAGTACCAATTGATGAACGGACAAATATGCATATAAATGCTGCACGTCAAAGCATTTGCAATCGGAACAGAGAGAAAGAAAAGCTCTGTAGACTCGCCGAGCAGAAACAATGAGGTGCTATTTTTCTAGCTCTTGTTTGGTATAATTATATATCATTATAATGATTTATTCGAGGTGTGCTATTATGTACGCATGTTGATTAACTCAGGGCCGAAGTATGATCTGGTCCTTGCGCGTTGGAGGCCATGTTTACATCCGTGCCAAGTGACGCTGTGCAACGGAGACGTGCAGGCCGACGCCCTCATATTTTCAGGCTACATCAGTGCCGCGGCCGTCTCCCGTGACCGCACTGGCTTACAACGCCGCAGACGTCTCTCGCGACCGCGCCGTCTTCAAACATTGCGGTTGACTTCTACATCTATATCAACATGTGCAATTGAGTCGGCGTCTGTGCCTACGGCCGGTTTACCCACGTCCGTGTCGTTTCCAACGCTGTGGCTGACTCTCTCATCCGCATCGACTCATAATGTCGCGGCCGACTCCCCGTCCGCGCCGGCTTACAGCGCCGTGGCCGACTCAACTGTCCGTACCTGCGCCCGACTCGCCCGCGTCTGTGCTGTCTCTGACTCGGAAAAATCATAATATGTTATCAGCCTCCGCCTGCACCGGAAATTCAATGGATAGGCGTGCAAGTCGCCGCCACTGTGGTGTGTTTAAATTCAACAACCAGCTAGGATGAACTGCTGGCCAGATTGCTGACACAAATCATACAGGATCATTTATAACCCGCCATGGACGACCCCAACCTTCCGTGGACTCACATCGCGTTATCAACGCTAAGGGTATACAATTAGTGTTGCGAAGATCATCAACTCGCCACTTTGCCTCCATCTTCAACATATTACAGTGTTTTGCTGTTCAGCTATATGCAGGTTTACTTCATGGTCAAATATGGAGAATCTCAAGACAACTCCTCGAGTCGTCTTAAGACTCGGGGGCTACAATGACGTGACTCGGCAGAATTGGCCGGTTTCAGTGAATTCAAGAACTCTGGGTCATTGGAGGGAAGATAACCCGGTCCCAGAGACTATTGCTATATTTATGAAAATTTAAAGGCTGTCAGACAATCTCCGGCTCAAAATGAAGAATTCCTGTTCAAAGTCCGGTTCAAGGGAAATATGTCTTCCACAAAGTTTTGAAGCTCTCAATATCTGGTTTAAAATTCTGGGTCAAAAAGAATAATAAATCTTCATCAACAATTATGGTCACTTGGGGGCTCTGGTCGTATCCGAACCATAGCTTATACCCTCTTGATTGGCGTAAGTCCACCAGGATAATCACTTGGGGGCTCTGGTCGTATCCGAACCATAGCTTATACCCTCTTGATTGGCGTAAGGCCACCAGATAATCACTTGGGGGCTCTGGTCGTATCCGAACCATAGCTTATACCCTCTTGATTGGCGTAAGGCCACCAGGATAATCACATGGGGGCTCTGGTCGTATCCGAACCATAGCTTATACCCTCTTGATTGGCGTAAGGCCACCAGGATGATCACTTGGGGGCTTTGGTCGTATCTGAGCCAAAGCTTATACCCTCTTGATCCGCGTAAGGCCACCAGTGTGATCACTTGGGGGCTTTGGTCGTATCCGAACCATAGCTTAAACCCTCTTGATCGGCGCAATGCCACAATTATGACTACTTGGGGGCTTTTTTGATCATATTAGAATCAGAGCTGTTTTTCATCCCTCTTGGTCCGGCTCATAGCCTTGTTTTTTTGCATGACTTTATTCATTGTCTTTTATTGACTTTTCCTTTCTTGGATTCATATGTTTAAAGATGAGTTGGGTCCAGCAGCCTTGTCTCTCCCTTTTGAAGATATCTGGAGTTTATTAACCCAGCCCGGCTTTCTTATGTCAAGTTGCCGGTTTATGATGATTATCTATTTAGAACTCCGGTTCTAAGCATTGGGAGGATCCCTCTTACTGCATTGGTTGATAAACCGGCAGTGCAAAACAAATGAAGTCGTGCTTAGCGATCTCAATATTTGGGGTATAACCCTTACTGCATCACAGAGGATAAGTCAGCAGTATTAAAACAGATATCACAAGTATGTTATCATATTTGAGTAAGTATTTGGTTTTTTCAAAACACCCTGGTTATGGACTTCTATGGTCACCAGCGGACTTATACTGGGCATCATGATCCGGCCTGCGGTAAACCGCCAGAGCACATATGATTTGTTTGTGTGCAGGAACTGGTTTTCAAACCGGGTTATTCAAATCTTTAATAGCCAACATGGCTGGATTTTTATTATGGTTATTAGTAACCAATATTATGATTGAGGTTTTCAAAGTCGCTTCAGCGCAATGGCTATTATTTTGTCAATGGATATGATTTATTCTACAATGAAAGGAATAGTCCCGAGTCGCTACAGGCTTACGACCCGACACTTGGGGGCTACATTATTCAAATTGAGATTACATCAAATATACAAGTCCCATGTCGCTGCTAGCATGCACCATGGCACTTGGGGGATAATGCAAAGTTATTTTTTGCTCACTTTATTGAAGACCTGACTCATCACATTGTAATGAGCCGGCCCTTGGGGGCTGCCAATTGCTCCTGCCATAAATTCAAGGTACACAAGTTTTAATCCATTATATTGAAGGATCCATTGCTCAGTTGGTAGAGCACAAGGCTCTTAACCTTGTGGACGTGGGTTCAAGCCCTATGGTGGGAGTTACATCATATGATGTTCTTTTCAATGAAGTCTAGCTCCGTATTATCTTACTAAGCCGGCCGTTGGGGGCTACACATTGTTGTTCAAATTTATATGATCATATCTACAAAAGTCCCTGCTCATTATTGCATAATAACCCGGCCCTTGGGGACTACACTGGTTGAAGTTTTTATGAGTATAAGGCAATTACAAGTCCCAGGTTGCTGCAAGCATAACAACCCGGCACTTGGGGGCTACATATGTGGAATATTCAGTTTTGACTAAGTGACTCAGATGAACAATCTGGATTTCTTCAAGGTTGCAACATTTATATTGAAACAAGTCTTAAGCTATCACTATGTTCTCCTCTTAAGACTTGGGGGCTACAGGTAATATGCATATAAAGGAGGAACATTTTCAAATTCTCAATTTTGGGAAAATCGGGAAGATTAATTGTGTGACGCGGTGTTGGAAACAATCATGACCCGGTGTCTATAACAGTCATAACCCGGAATCATCAATATTTAGAAACCAGGAAATTTGGATAAACTGGCAAGTTTTACATCTTCAAGACGGCTGAAGATCAGATGAGTATTTCAAATACCAATATTTTTGTTAAGCATTGGGAGCTGAGCCAAATGAATTATTCTTCACAATATTTCTGTGAGAAACCAACGTCAGCAAGTTGAGTATGAAGCTGGTCTATTTGACCCGGATTTTCTAGAAGGAAATGACAAGGACTTAAGGAAAATCAGGTGTCGGCTTACAAGAATATTTAGCCCAGAGGACAACCTGCCAAATTTGTTCTTGTGTTTATGTTGCAGATCAGTTTAACATGGATAAATCCAAATTAAACTGGGGGCTAATGTCAGGGATATACCACGTGGCGTAACCCGGCCGGAAGTATAACCCGGCCGGACTTGGCGACTCACTAATGACCTGCCCTGACTGGACGACTCACTAAGTGACCCGCCCGAGCCTGGCGACTCATGGGTGACCCGGCGAGCGGGTCAGAGGAACGACAAGACCCGGTGGCCCAGAAGGCGGTTCATGGAAGGCCGGCTCATGTTATGGTGGGCCGGTTTATGAGGAAAGCACAAGGAATATTCTCCTACAAAGGAAGCTGGACTAGGACTCCACTTGTAATAGAGTAATCCTAATCCAACTAGGACTAGTCATGTAAACCACCCCTTCAACATATATAAGGAGGGGAAGGGCTCCCCAAGAGGGAGAGGGAAAAAGAACTAGGAGATCCAATTTACGGCGACTCCCTCATGATGATAATGGGACCTAGCCACAAACAGCATGTAGGGTTATTACCGGATGATGTTTCCCGGGGCTCGAAGCTGTCTAAATCCTTGTCTTGTGTGTTGATCCGCCTCGCATCTCTCATCCCGATCAACCCCTCTCAAGCTACCCCATAGATGTGTTGGCCTCATGACTAAGTCCTCACACTAGGACATCTGCCGTGACAATTCCATGACACATCTCGTAGCTTGTGTACGCGTCCTTGGCCGCGTACTTGACGTGTTCTTCATCTAGTCTCCCATGCCAAACACTGTGCCAGGCGTTCTTGTCCTTCTTGCTCTCTTCCTTCATCTTCGTGTAGTAGGGTCGATGATGACTGAGGCAAGGTCAACCAGGGAGTTCAATTTGTTGTTGTCGCTCCCCCAGACCTTGTAGAGGTGCTGGATGTTGACAAGATTCGGGCATTCCAAGCCCGAAACCGTGAGCGCTTTTAGGTCGTTGGTGGTGTCCACCATAGCGAAACTGTAGTCGGAGCTGTTGATAAACTTGGAGAAATGCTCGCAAAGCCTTGTGGCTAGGTGGTAGTGGTAGACGAGGACGTCATGTCGCACGCACAACTGGTCGACGACAACCTTTTGATCATGCCCGGCACGACCCATGGTGTACTCGAGGTCGAAGCCGACCACTTGGTACTTGTCCTCGGCAAGCAACTGCTCAATAGTTCGGATGGAGCTCTCCACCGAGACCGGATCGTTCGTGTACACCACCGAGAGAGCCTTCCCCCTCACGTGGGTGCCACGACGTGTTGCGTGGTGAACTGCCCGCCGTTGTCGTCGTCGGCCGCTGGGAGCGCCATTGGAACCACGGGGAGCGCCATTGGAACCGCTGTATGTCCTCTCTGTATGCGTCCTCATGGGTGTGCTTATTGTGTCGTGTGAGATGAGAAATGAAGGTAAATGGCCACAGGAATAAAAGGGGGCCGGGCGGCATGGATTCTCGGCGCGTCCGCATGGCAGTTTTTGCAGCGGGTAACTGCATTATCGCGCCGTGCCCAGCGCAACCGCATGCACACGAACGTGCTTGATCATGCGCTGGCCCCAAAAACTGGCAGCGAGCGTGGAGGGACGAGGGCAGAGCACCCGGAGGGACGCGAGAGCAGAGTGCGCACGGCGGGACGCGAGCAGAGCGTGCCGCGGCCGCCTCAATCGCAAGCAACCACATGCATAGAGCCGTTGAACATGCAGGAAATGGTCGCCCACAAGCCGGCGGACAGTTGCGTCGCTGCGTAGAGAGCGGCCGTGTGCTACTACCTCCGTCTTGGTCTATAATCCCCTTTATATTCGGTGCCATACTTTGCCATTAAATTTAACCAACAAAATGTTAATGCATGTTATAAAAATTATGTAATTGGAAACTATGTTCAAATAAGAATCCAACTATATAATCTTTGGCGACATGCATTTGTATTTTATTAGTTAAATCCTACTTATAAACCAGGACGGGGTATAGTAGGTAATTGAACCGCAAACGTTTTTTTGTATTAACCGTATGTGTACGTGGCCTTTCGTCCTCCTCTCGCATGTCTTGTCACCCCGCTACCGCAGATGGCTTACAACACAAGCTTGCGCAGCGCGCGGGGGTGTTCTTTTGGCCAAACGGTGGCGCCAATGGATCGTCGGTGAGCCCATTCCAACGCAACCTCCCAGGTTCCCGCGCGAGCTTCCTGCCGAACTCGATGAAATCCCCCAAAATTCCAATGCTTACCGGCCTGCTATATAAACCCTCACGGCCGGCGAGTCCTGAGTCGCATTTTCCCCTCCCTCCCTGTAGCTTATCTCGTCTGCTTCTCCCACAATCGCCAATGGCACCGGTCCGTCATCATCGCTCAGCCACTCCGCCATCATCAGAGGACAGCTCCAGCTGGGAGGCTACACCGCGGCGGCGGCACAGTCCCCGGTGTAGTGTAGTGCGTGTGGCGTCCCTGTTGGGTGTGCGCGGAACACCCAACACACGCTCCGCCGCCGCTGCTCGGCGGCAGCTATTGCCGGCCGCCGTTGCCGCCACACCACCGTCAAAAGCTAGGCCCATAGCTCGCTCCACCGCCGCGGCCCGAAGACGGGAGGTGGCCGTCATGGCCGCCACACCACTACCGGCCACCGTGTCCATCACCCGCTCCGCCACCACAGCCCGAAGGCGGGAGGTGGTGGTCGTGGCCGTCACCCCATCGTCGGCCGCCGTGGCCGCCAGCCCACCGTTGACCACCGTGGTCATCACCCGCTCTGCCACTCCCACCAGAAGGCGGGAGGCGGAGGCGGATGCCCGCATGTGCGTCAGCGACCTTGCGCGCTACACCGAATTCCTGCGGGAGGAGGAGGAGCGCCCCGTCAAGCATGCAAAGAGCCTTACCGCCGCCGTGGCCGCGGCACACGCCACCTCAGAGGCGAGGAATCTGGAGATCCATGACGAGAACCACTGCTTCGAGAGGGGTCGTCTGGAGCGGCAGAGGGTGTTTGAGGTGAGTGGCGCTGAAGCTGCAGCAGCGGCAGGCACCGTATTGCGGTTGCCCAACTTGTCGGTAGGCTCCTCCTCCTCTGCCTCTTACTGAGCGCCCTCGGCAGAGGAGAGGTAGCTGGAAGTTGCACAAAGCCCCTCCGTAGTATAGTAGTAGTATTTAGGGGCTATTTTGTTCAGTTCATCTGACTATAGATGTGGTGGAACTGTACAACGTACTTAAAATTAGCTAGTATATATAGTTGAACGAGCTATTTCAGTACATGGTTGGCAACAATTGGGGAAAAGTTTGGTCAGTTCAGCTGTCGAGTTGAAATTGTTGTATAAATTAAGAATGACTACTTATGAATGAAATCTATGCTTAACTACTGAATTTTAGTTGCAAAAATTAGATACTGTTAGTCATTTTTAGCTTCATATTTTGACAAATCGTAGTGTTACAAGGTTGACAAATGGCAATGTTAATAGATCAACAAATGTCAATCTTTCCAGTTTGACAAATGGCAACATACCCAAATTGTTTGTAAGTGGTTGCACACGGGTCATCCAAAAGAACCGTTTGCGTTGAAGAGCTGCACAAATCCTGCTCTCACTTTGCATATGGGTGTTCTATCTAAAACGTTTGCGATCAAGTGCGGCACAAATCCCGCTTGGCACATTTTCCCTTGGCTTCCTAGAGAAACTGTTGGTTTGCATACGGATGTTCTAACTAAAACATTTACGATGAGGGTTTTATATTTGAAAACCATTAACATTTTTTTCAAAAGAAAATCATTTGATAAGTCTGTACATTAAGAGAGAAAAACACAAGTTCGCTCAAACCATACCTTTCATTCAGGAATACTGGGAATTTATATTCATATGATCGAGATACAGTATTAAACCCAAGAAAAAAACTATTTCCAGCGGCGGCGGAGGCGGCGTGCCGCGCCGTCGTTGTCGTTGTCATACTTTGGGACGCCGTTGTTGAAGTCTTCAATGCAGCACATAATGTTCTCCACTTGTAAATCAAACAACATGTCATCGCGCGATCGATGGGCGGGCCTAGCGTTCGACGGCAGCGTCCCATGCCACTGAGGGGGGTGCGTGCACGGGCACGGGCGTGGCGGGTGTAGCCAAACGCACGGGGACCGGCACCGCGGTGGGTGGAGGGGCGTGCATGGGCACGGGAGCGGGCACGGGCGCTGGCGCTGGCATGTACACGAGCTTGCGCGGGTCCGCGGAGACCTCGCTGACGCCCGCGGCTTCCAGCTCTGCGATAGTGCTCAGCGACCAGCCCATCAATGCTACGGGGATGGTCGCTGGCGCGGGCGCGGGGATGGGAGCTGGGACAGTAGCGGGGGCAGCAACCGCCGTGGCCAGCTCATTCTAGGCCATGTCCATGATGCCCCATGCCTCCTTATTTTCTATCTCCTCCGGCTCGAAGTCGACTTCACCAAACTTGAAGACTAGTGGCAGATGATCCTTCTACGCCATGGCGTTGGTGGAGGTTTGTGGGAGGGAGGGGAATGGGAGGTGAACAGTAAGGCCGCCCGTATTAAGCAGCGGCTCGGGCGCCATTAATGGAGAGGAAGGCGGGTGGCCATGGAAGTCAAAGGGCTCGCTTCCTTGTGAGCTTGCGTAGCATACAACTCGCACGCTTCCCGGTGAGCCTGCACATTGGAGGTTAGCTTGCACGCCTCTCGGTCAGCCTGCACACCGGACAGCGCTCGCACACCTCCCGTTCAGATAAGGTCAAGCAGCTGGCTGCGCGGCACCTCCTATAGCCATTAAAACGAAGACACGTGGCTTCACGTGAATGGTTAACAGAACGCACACGATTTGAATTATACAAATCTTTGAGATATTAAGTGGCAGTTATTTTGTCAAAATGCCGTTGATGGCTGTTATTTGAGTGCACCGTCTCTCAAAATGGACACGAAAAATACCACGGCATGTCGGGTGCCATTCCATGATAACATGCCAAGTTTCATGAATTTCAGATGATATTTGGATTTACTCAAATTTAAAAACAAAGTATCTCAACGTTTTGCCGGCAATCAACGATGCCCTGGTGTTTGAAATTCATTCCCATTTCCCGCATTGGACCTAAGCATGCACCCAAGGACAAAGAGTTGATTTTTCAACCAATTTATATGCACTGGAGCACGTGCATGTAGTTCAAATTTGAATTATGCATATAAATGCATTGAAAACTCAGTTAATGCATAAAAATGTCCAAACGAACCCCGAAAAATCACAAAATTGACACAACACTCCCGTTGTTCTATGTTGACACAAGAAAGTTTTTGAAAGAAATAAGAGGCAATGGATATAGTTTCGTCCCCAAATGTGGGACGTTCCCTATCGAAATCATCATGCTTGTAGGCAGAAGCACTGGTTTGTGAGAAGCATATACCCAAATCTGCCCCAAATGGGACAAAAATTTTACCACGGCATGTTGATGCCGCTCCATGATAGCATGACAAGTTTCATGAATTTCAGACGAGTTTTGGATTTACTATAATTTAAAAACAAGGTAACTCAATGTTTGCGGCCGAGTGACGGTGGCAGGGTGTTTGACATTCATTCCCATTTCTTGCATGGGACCTAAGCATGCAACCAAGGACACATATTTGAATTTTCAACCAATTTATATGCATTAGAGTATGTGCATGTAGTTCAACTTTGAATTATGCACATAAATGCATCAAAAACTCAATTAATGCATAAAAATGTCCAAACGAACCCCAAAAATCAAAAAAATTGACACAACATTCCTATTGTTCTATGTTGATAATACGAAAAAATTGAAATCGAGAAGAGGCAATGGATATCGTTTCGTCCAGAAGGTGAAACGTTCCCTACCGAAACCACCAGGCTTGTTCTGAGAAGCATATACCCAAACCTGCCCCAAATGGGACAACATTTTTACCACAACATGTTGATATCGCTCCATGTAGCATGCCAAGTTTCATGAATTTCAGATGAGTTTTGGATTTACTAGAATTTAAAAAAAGGTATCTCAATGTTTGCGCCCGAGTGACGGTAGCTGGGTGTTTGACATTCATTCCCATTTCTTGCATGGGACCTAAGCATGCGACCAAGGACACAGATTTGAATCTTCAACCAATTTATATGCATTAGAGCATGTGCATGTAGTTCAAATTTGAATTATGCACATAAATGCATTGAAAACAAAATTAATGCATAAAAATGTCCAATCAAACCCCGAAAAATCCCAAAAATTGACACAACACTCCTGTTGTTCTATGTTGACACTAGGAAAAAAATTGAAATCGAGAAGAGTCAATGGATATCGTTTCGTCTACAAAGGTGAAACGTTCCCTACCGAAACCATCAGGCTTGTTGTGAGAAGCTCTGGTTTGTGAGAAGCATATCCCCAAACCTGCCCCAAATGGGACAAAAAATTACCACGGCATGTTGATGCCGCTCCATTATAGCATGCCAAGTTTCATGAATTTCAGACGAACTTTGGATTTACTAGAATTTAAAAACCAGGTATCTCAATGTTTGCGGCCGAGTGACGGTGGCAGGGTGTTTGACATTCATTCCCATTTCTTGCATGGGACCTAAGCATGCAACCAAGAATACATATTTGAATTTTCAACCAATTTATATCCATTAGAGCATGTGCATGTAGTTAAAATTTGAATTATGCACATGAATGCATTGAAAACTCAGTTAATGCATAAAAATGTAAAACCAAACCCCGAAAAATCAAAAAAAATGACACAACACTCCTGTTGTTCAACGTTGACATGAGAAAAAAATTTGAAAGCAATAAGAGGCAATGGATATTGTTTCGTCCCCAAAGGTGGGACTTTCCCAACCGAAACCATCATGCTAGTTGTGAGAAGCTCTGGTTTGTGAGAAGCATATCCCCAAACCTGCCCCAAATGGGACAAAAAATTACCACCGCATGTTGATGCCGCTCCATGATAGCATACCAAGTTTCATGAATTTCAGACGAGTTTTGGATTTAATAGAATTTAAGAACCAGGTATCTCAATATTTGCAGCCGAGTGACGGTGGCAGGGTGTTTGAAATTCATTCCCATTTCTTGCATGGGACCAAAACATGCACCAAGAACACATGTTTGAATTTTCACCCAATTTATATGCATTAGAGCATGTGCATGTAGTTCAAATTTGAATTATGCACGTGAATGCATTGAAAACTCAGTTAATGCATAAAAATGTCCAAACGAACCCGAAAAATCACAAAAATTGAGACAACACTCCTGTTGTTCTACGTCGACATGAGAATTTTTTTAAAGAAATAATAGGAATGGATATCGTTTCGTCCCCAAAGGTGGGACGTTCCCTACCGAAACCATCATGCTTGCTGTCGGAAGCTCTGGTTTGTGAGAACCATATACCCAAACCTGCCCCAAATGCGACAAATTTTTTACCACGGCATGTTGATGCCGCTCCATGATAGCATGCCAACTTTCATGAATTTCAGACGAGCTTTGGATTTACTAGAATTTAAAAACCAGGTATCTCAATGTTTGCGGTCGAGTGATAGTGGCAAGGTGTTTGACATTCATTCCCATTTCTTGCATGGGACCTAAGCATGCAACCAAGGACACAGATTTGAATTTTCAACCAATTTTTATGCATTAGAACATGTGCATGTAGTCCAAATTTGAATTATGCACATAAATGCATTGAAAACTCAATTAATGCATAAAAATGTCCAAACAAACCCCGAAAAATCCAAAAAACTGACACAACACTCCTGTTGTTCTATGCTGACACTAGGAAAATAATTGAAATTGAGAATAGGCAATGGATATCGTTTCGTTCGGAAAGGTGAAACGTTGCCTACCGAAACCATCAGGCTTGTTGTGAGAAGCTCTGGTTTGTGAGAAGCATATCCCCAAACCTGCCCCAAATGGGACAAAAAATTAACCACGGCATGTTGATGCCGCTCCATGACAGCATGCCAAGTTTCATGAATTTCAGACGAGCTTTGGATTTACTAGAATTTAATGTGTAAAATGTCAAACGAACCCTGAATAATTGCAATTCTTTTACGACACACATATAGTTGCATGTTCACTGTAGATAAAAGGTCTAGCAATTGAAACACCGTCCATTGCCGCTGTGACCCCATTATGTAATTCAAATGAAGATGAAAAATCAAGTAGATCCCACGCAGTTTATTATCACCAACCGTGTGAGATGCAACACAAGGTATCATGGAGCACCGTTAGTGTATAGTACGCCTATGGCTTATGCGAGAAGGTGCGTCGACTACAGTCCATAGTCGGTGTCTCAAGCACACTAGCTCACTCCCCAAATATCATTTCACTGGTCAATCATCGCTGGTGAAAGATGGGCACGTGGACCCGCGTCATGAGGGCAACTTCGGTGGCCCACTCCGGCGAGAGCGCGACCGCAGCCGCCTTGTGCGTGCTAACAAGGTGCATGAGTTCGGCCGCAAACTATGACCGGGCGTCCAAGGCAGCCCAAACGGCCGCTATCGCTTCTCAGGTGGCGGCAGCAACATCTGCCTCGGGGATAGTAACTGGCGAGAGCACCACAACAGTTGTCCGTTTTGCGGCGGCGGCCTTAGCCCTCATGGAGGCTGCCCACGACCATGTCGAGGCCGCCTACGCCCAGCTCATTGCGGTCACCGCAAAAATCAAAGGAAGCTTCTCCAACAATGGTCGGCAGCCCACGGCCGAAGAGTTGGCAATCGCCGAGGGCGTTCGAGCAGCTGTCCGTTCCTCTGACGCATACCTTGCGACAACGGAGCCCGTCCAAGCCCAGATCGCGACCGCCCACGCCCAGCTCATGGCGGCCTTTTCCAAAGAGATGGCGGACGCGTATGGCGAGATGCTTGCCGGGTATGGTGCGATGGATGCCATGGAGCCCCTTCCCCAGGAGACCGTCGGGCGCGAGCTCGACATGGAGGCGGCGGCGGAGATCGACGAGCACCAGCCATAGTAGTACTCTTTGTTTTGTTTAATTAAGAGCGGCGGTCATTAATTTGTTAGAGTAATGTTTAGGTCAGCTAGCTTTGTTTAATTGCTGAACTTGCTCGATTAAGAAGTGTGGGTGTGCTGTAGTCTCCGTCGTGTACCCAAATTATGCAATGACGTGGATGACCACTGTAACCACGGAAATTCGAACCAAACTTTTTGACGTTCAAACTCATCACACACGGGTTAACCTATCTGAATCATTTGTGATGTTCACATATCGTACATAGTTCCGAATAAGGGACCGTGTCTGATGACACTTTGCGCGTCAGTTTTTTCGCTGAAGCGATTCCAAATTTTCAGCTGCCGCGGAAATATCTACCTCCCCGCCCCCTACCAAAAGCCACATTTCCCCTATTTCCGCCTTCCTTTCCAAGTTGAAACCTTCACTCCTTGCTTGCAGCGCCGCCTCCTCGCCGGCGACCCTCCTTCACGCTGCTCGGCGTCGTCTATCCAGGCAGGTAATCCACACCCGACCCCCATCCTTCTCCTCCTTCCACATCCCACATGCCCCGACCGTCGACGCGACACCTTCCACCCAAATAACTGACCCCTCCAGCAAATAAACGTCGCCCTAAGCCATGGTGCACGCAGTATAGCCAGGATCTCAAGGAGCATTTGGCAGCGGAGAAGCAAATCGCGGCCGCACGCGCGGATGAGGTCGCGATGGCTGCCATTCGTGCCGACCCCCGGATTTTGGAGGAGCACCTTTCCATTTTCTAGCTACGCGCGGTTAAGCATGCTCGGTTTACCCGTTGCTTGTGTTGCTCCTGCCTTTCCTTCACAAATTGTAGTGAATTGTGCTATCTAATTTTACCATGCAACCCGTTGCTCTAGTGTATATGTTCTATATGTCGTGCAGTGTGGTGCTCACTTATTAACTGTTTTGTTAATTAGTTGTCGTCTTCAGTTACCTATTTGGTTCAATTCTACAAATGTGATGTTCAATTTTCCAGGCTGCAATTTTGTATTGTCTTCCATGTGAGAAATAAATCGAATTTATCTTTACAAAATACATGAGAAATGAATACAATTGCTATATTTCCAAGTTGTCGAGCATGCTTGGTTTGGTTATACATTGTGCAATGTGGTGCTCAGTTAATGTCTGGTTCATTTGTGTAGTGGTGTTTAGTTAACTGTTTGGTTCAATTCTGCAATGCAATGTTCAATAATTGTGGGTGCATTCTCTTATTGTATACCATGTGAGGAATAAATTGAATTTGGCTGTAGTAAATACATGAGAAACAAATAAAATTTCTATATTTCCAAGTTGTTAAGCATGCTTCGTTTGGTTAACTGTCTGATCTTCTATTAGGAGTATGTTATATTGTGCAATGTGGTGCTTAGTTAATGTTTGGTTCATTTGTTGTGGTGTTTAGTCAAATGTTTTTTTCATTTCTGTGCCCCTGGTTCCTTAGTTCTACTCATTCATCCCCATGATCTTAACTTTTGCTCACTTTTCCCCAATCCCTTGGCTGAAACCCTCAGAACTGGTCACGGCAACGCTGCCGTCGGGTCAATGGCTTGACTGTTAACTCTGACGAGTGGGGCCGCGTAGGGCCGAGTCCACATTTTGATCGTTACGTGCTAACCAGTGGGGCCTCGAAATTGACACTCACTTACTACTGTAGGATGCTGCTAACGCGACACTACGATCAGAGACCCTTCGACGAAACTGTGAGCGATGCCATAATCGCAAACGGTGGTGTAAAAAACCGTCAAAAAGGTGCAAAACGTTTGCGATGGCGGAGCCATCAAACACGGTTCATATTTTAGTTGCGTGTGCGATGCAGGGCATACGGTTCAGTTCAATTAACTGTTTGCGATGAGGAGGAACAAAAGAAACGGGCAGCCAGATGGCGGTGTGTGTGCGATATACAGCATATGGTTTACTCGGATGAACTGTTTGTGATTAGGCAACACAAAAGAAACAATCAGCCAGATCAAGGTGTGCGCGATATACGGCTTGCGGTTCACTCGGATGAACTGTTTGCGTTGAGACATGAGAACAGAAACGGTTCAACTTAACAAGATGTGTGTGATACGCGGCAAACAGGTCTGTAATCAGAAATGTGTGTGAATACCGATAATAACACAAACGATTGCTGCTAATAAGACGTGTGTGTTGTGCGATGGGATTGCATACAGAACAACAACATATATATATACACACACTTATAAGGACATGCTTGCATAACCAAATTAAACATCCACTTACATAGGTGGCTACTACAACCATGGCATTTGCACACACCAAAGTAAACTATTACATGCATAATTTCATAGGTGGCTACTACACACATGACATTTCCACACACCAATAAAGTAAACTATATATTACATGCATGATTAACTAGCATAAACAATCATCTGATCCTCATCTACTTCTTGTGACGCTTATTTGCTTGTAGCTCGATCCGGGCTCGTCGATTTGGGTAACGAGGCACTTCCTCATGTCAACGATCCGCCTGTGCATCTCGTAGCATGTGTACACGCTCTTGGCTGCGAACCTGAGGTGAGGTACATCAAGTTGCCGCATCCAGGCCCTGTGCCAGGATAGGGGGCTTGTTTTCTGGGCATACTGCTTCATCTTTTCGTAGTAGGGGTCGATGATGGCCGAGGTGAGTTCGACCAAGGAGTCCTTCTTCGTGCTGCCCCAGACCCTGTAGTGGTCACAAATTTCGACAAGGTTCTTGCAGGCGAAGCCCGTAACACTGTGCGCATTTACATCGTCTTTGGTTTCCGCCATGGCGAACTTGTAGTCAATGCTATTGAAAAACCTGTTGAAACAGTCGCAAGGCTTTGTGGCCATGCAGTAGTGGTAGATGAGGACATGATGACGCACGCACAACTGGGCGACGGCAACCTTCTGATCTATGCCAGGACGACCGGCGGTGTAATGGAGGTCGATGCCGACCACCTTGTACTTGTCTCCAGCAACCAACTGCTCAACGCTATTAATGTAGTCATCCACCACGGCCGGGTCGATGGTGTACACCACCGAGAGATCCGTCTCCCTCGCGTGGGTCTCCACTCTATGCTCGCCGAACTCCATTGGAGCGCCGCTGGACATCCCCTCTCTATGTGTCGTCGTGGGTGTGCTTGTTGTGTTGTGGGCGCGATCGAAAGGTTGAAGAGACTAAGGTTATAATGGCCGCGAGAATTAAAGGGGAAGCCGGACGGCCAGGAATATCGGCAGGCCCTGATGGCAGTTCTAATTTGCAGCGTGTAACTCCATCGTGCCACACATAACTGCATCACATGTGCGCGGCGCAACCGCATGCATATGGGCCCACGACATGATCATGTGCACGCCCAACCGCTGGCAAAGCGCGCGCGGAGGGACGCAAGCAGAGCGCTCCGCGGTCGCATCAACGGCATATAGCAGTTGAACGTGCAAGGAAAAGATGTCCACAAGCCGAGCGCGCCGACGAACGCGAGCAGAGCACGCCAACGGACGCGACAGAGAGCGCCGCGGCGCCTAACAGCGAGCACAGCATGCTGCAGCGCCTAACGGCGAGCAGAGCTTGCCGAGGGACGCGAGCAGAGGACGACAAAGTGATACGTGGCAAATAAGATGAACTGTGCGAGCGATGTCGGAGACATCAAGCACGAATCAGATTAGAGTTGCATGTGCGATACGTGGCATACAGTTGATCCATCTGAGCTGTTTGTGATGGAATAAGCCCTGTGTGTTGCGGGCAAACGCTTGCTGGTATATAACCTTAAATTTAACAAAAAAACTGTTAATGCATGTTACAAAAATTGTATAGTTGTAACTATGTTCAAATACGACTCAAACGATATAATCTTTGGGGACATGCATTCGTATTTTATTAGTTAGATCCTACTTATAAACCAGGACGGGGGTATAGTAGGTAATTAAATCGCAAACGTTTTTTTATTAACTGTATGTGTACGTGTCCTCTCGTCCTCCTCTCGCACGTCTTGTCATCCTTCTGCCGCAGACGGCTTACAGCACAAGCTTGCGCAACGTGCGGGGGCGTTCTTTTGGCCAAACGGTGGCGCCAATGAATCGTCGGTCAGCCTGTTCCCGCGCAAGCTTCCCGTTCGACTTGGTGAAATCCCCCAAAATCCCAATGCTTACCGGTCTGCTATAAAAACCCTCACGGCCGGCGAGTCCTCCGTCGCATTTTCCCCTCCCTCCATGTAGCTTATCTCGTCTGCTTCTCCCACAGTCGCCAATGGCACCGGTCCGTCGTCGTCGCTCAGCCACTCCGCCGTCATTAGAGGACAGCTCCAGCTGGCAGGCTACACCGCGGCGGCGGCGCAGACCCCGGCGTAGTGTAGTGCATGTGGCGTCCCTGTTGGGTGTGCGCGGAACACCCACCACACACTCCGCCGCCACTGCCCGTCGGCAGCTGTTGCCGGCCGCTGTTGCCGCCACTCCACCATTGAAAGCCAGGGCCATCTCCCGCTCCACCACCACGGCCCGAAGGCGGGTGGTGGCTGTCGTGGCCACCACCCCACTGCCGGCCACCGTGGCCATCACTCGCTCCGCTACCGCGGCTCGAAGGCGGGAGGTCGTGGTCATGGCCGCCAGCCCACCGTCGACCATCGGGATTATCACCCGCTCCGCCGCTGCGGCCCAAAGGCGGGAGGCGAAGGTGGAGGCCCGCACGTGCGTCAGCGACCTTGCGTGCTACATCGAGTTCTTGCAGGAGGAGGAGGAGCACCATTTTGAGCATGCAAAGAGCCTTACCGCAGCCGTCGCCGCAGTACACATCGACGCAGAGGCGAGGAATCAGGAGATCTACAAGCAGTCCGGCCGCTTCGAGAGGGATCGTCTGGAGCGGCAATGGGCGTTCGAGCTGGCGAGCGTCGCTGAACGTGCAGCAGCGGCAGGCACCGTAGTGCATTTGTCCAGCTCCTGGGTAGCCTCCTCCTCCTCCTCTGCCTCTTACTGAGTGGGTGAGCGTGCTCGGTAGAGGAGAGGCTGCCGGAAGTAGCACAAAGCCCCTCCATGGTAGTAGTAGTATTTAGGGGGTATTTTGTTCAGTTCATGTGACTATAGATGTGTGGTCGAACTATACAACATACTTAAAATTAGCTAGTATATATAGTTGAACTAGCTATTTTAGTACGTGGTTGGCAACAATTGGGGAGAAGTTTGCTCGGTTCAGGTGTCGAGTTGAACTGTTTGTATAAATTAAGAACGACTGCTTAATCTATGAATGAAATCTATGCTTAATTACTGAATTTTAGTTGCAAAAATTAGATAGTGCTAATGATTTCTAGCTGCATATTTTGACAAATCACAGTGTTACAAGGATTAACAAATGGCAACGTTAACAGATCAACAAATGTATATCTTTCCAATTTGACAAATGGCAACATACCCAATATGACAGATGCAAATCTTACCAAATTGTTTGTACGTGGTTGCACACGGGTCATCCAAAACAACCGTTTGCATTGAAGGGACGCACAAATCCTATGCTGCTCTCACTTTGCATACGGGTGTTCTATCTAAAACGTTTGCGATCAAGAGCTGCACAAATCCTGCTCGGCACATTTTCCCTTGGCTTCCTGGGGAAGCTGTCGGTTTGCATACGGGTGTTCTAACTAAAACTTTTGCGATGAGTGTTTTATTTTTATAAACCGAATTAAACTGGGGAAACTGAATTAAAGCTGGGGAAGCTGAAATTTTTTTTACCACGGCATGTTGATGCCGCTCCATGATAGCATGCCAAGTTTCATGAATTTCACACGAGTTTTGGATTTACTAGAATTTAAAAACCAGGTATCTCAATGTTTGCGGCCGAGTGACGGTGGCAGGGTGTTTGAAATTCATTCCCATTTCTTGCATGGGACCTAAGCATGCACCCAAGGACACATATTTGATTTTTCAACCAGTTTATACACACTAGAAAATAAGCATGTAGTTCAAATTTGAATTATGCACATAAAATGCCTGGAAAACCCAGTTAAGGTATAAAAATGTCCAAACGAACCCTGAAAAATTCCAAAATTGAACACAATACTCTTGTTGTTCTATGTTGACACTCGAATTTTTTTGAAAGCAATAAGAGGCAACGGATATCGTTTCGTCCCCAAAGGTGGCACGTTCCCTACCGAAACCATCACGCTTGTTGTGAGAAGCTCTGGTTTGTGAGAAGCTTATAACCAAACCTACCCCAAATGAGACAAAAATTTTACCACAGCATGTTGACGCCGCTCCATAATAGCATGCCAAGTTTCATGAATTTCAGATGAGTTTTGGATTTACTAGAATTTAAAAACTAGGTAGCTCAATGTTTGCGGCCAAGTGACGGTGATAGGGTGTTTGAAATTCATTCCCATTTCTTGCATGGGACCTAAGCAAGCAAACAAGGACACATATTTGATTTTTCAACTAGTTTATATGCACTGGACAATGTGCATGTAGTTCAAATTTGAAGTATGCACATAAAATGCCTAGAAAACCCAGTTAATGTATAAAAATGTCCAAACGAACCCCGAAATATTCCAAAATTGAACACAACACTCCTGTTGTTCTATGTTGACACTCTAAAAATTTTGAAAGCAATAAGAGGCAACATATCGTTTTGACCCCAAAGGTGGCACGTTCCCTATCGAAACCACCACGCTTGTTCTGAGAAGCTCTGGTTTGTGAGAAGCTTATACCCAAACCTGCCCCAAATGGGACAAAAATTTACCACGGCATGTTGATGCCGCTCCATGATAGAATCCAAGTTTCATGAATTTCAGACGAGTTTTGGATTTACTAGAATTTAAAAACCAGGCATCTCAATGTTTGCGGCAGAGTGACGGTGGCAGGGTGTTTGAAATTCATTCCCATTTCTTGCATGGGACCTAAGCATGCAACCAAGGACACATATTTTAGTTTTCAACAAGTTTATATGCACTGGAGAATGTGCATGTAGTTCAAATTTGAAGTATGCACATAAAATGCCTGGAAAACCCAGTTAATGTATAAAAATATCCAAACAAACCCCGAAAAATTCCAAAATTGAACACAACACTCCTGTTGTTCTATGTTGACACTCTGAAAATTTTGAAAGCAATAAGAGGCAACGTATCATTTTGTCCCCAAAGGTGGCACGCTCCCTACCGAAACCATCACGCTTGTTGTGAGAAGCTCTGGTTTGTGAGAAGCTTATACCCAGACCTGCCCCAAATGGGACAAAAAAATTACCATGGCATGTTGATGCCGCTCCATGGTAGCATGCCAAGTTTCATGAATTTCGGACGAGTTCTGGATTTACTACAATTTAAAAACTAGGTATCTCAATGTTTGCGGCCTAGTGACGGTGACAGGTTGTTTGAAATTCATCCCATTTCTTGCATGGGACATAAGCAAGCGACCAAGGACACATATTTGATTTTTCAACCAGTTTATATGCACTTGAGAATGTGCATGTAGTTCAAATTTGAATTATGCGCATAATATGCCTGGAAAACCTAGTTAATGTATAAAAATGTCCAAACGAACCCCCAAAAATTCCAAAATCAAACACAACACTCCTGTTATTCTATGTTGACACTCTAAAATTTTTGAAAGCAATAAGAGGTAACGGATATCGTTTCGTCCCCAACGGTGGCATGTTCCCTACCAAAACCATCATGCTTGTTGTGAGAAGCTCTGGTGTGTGAGAAGCTTATACCCAAACCTGCCCCAAATGGGACAAAATTTTTACCACAGCATGTTGATGCCGCTCCATGATAGCATGCCAAGTTTCATGAATTTCAAACGAGTCTTGGATTTACTAGAATTTAAAAACGAGGTATCTCAATGTTTGCGGCCGAGTGACGGTGGCAGGGTGTGTGAGATTCATTCCCATTTCTTGCATGGGACCTAAGCATGCAACCAAGGACACATATTTGATTTTTCAACCAGTTTATATGCACTGGAGCATGTGCATGTAGTTCAAATTTGAATTATGCGCATAAAATGCCTGGAAAACCCAGTTAATGTATACAAATATCCAAATGAACCCCGAAAAATTCCAAAATTGAACACAACACTCCTGTTGTCCTATGTTGACACTCGAAAAGTTTTGAAAGCAATAAGAGGCAACAGATATCGTTTCGTCCCCAAAGGTGGCACGTTCCCTACCGAACCCATCACGCTTGTTGTGAGAAGCTCTGGTTTGTGAGAAGCTTATACCCAAACCTGCCCCAAATGGGAAAATTTTCATACCAAGGCATGTTGATGCCGCTCCATGATAGCATGCCAACATTCATGAATTTCAAACGGCTTTTGGGTTTACTAGAATTTAAAAACTAGGTATCTCAATGTTTCCGGCCAAGTGACGGTGGCAGGGTGTGTGACATTCATTCCCATTTCTTGCATGTGACCTAAGCATGCAACCAAGGACACATATTTGATTTTTTAACCTGTTCACATGCACTGGAGCATGTGCATGTTGTTGAAATTAAAATTATGCACCTAAAGTGCCTACAAAAGCAAGTTAATATATAAAAACATCCAAACGAACCCTGAATAATTCCAATTTTTTGACGACACACCTATAGTTGCATGTTCACTTCAGATAAAAATTCTAACAATTCAAACACCATCCTTTGTAGCTGTGACCCCATTACGTAATTCAAATCAAGACGATAAATCAAGTAGATCGCACACAGCTTATTATCACCAACCGTGTGAGATGCAACACAAAATATCTTGGAGCACCGTCGATGTATAGTACGCCTATGGCTTACGAGAGAAGGTGCGTCGGCTGCTGTACACAGCCTCCTCATCGGCGACCCTCCTTCACATATCGTACACAATTCTGAATAAGGGACCATGTCTGATGACACTTTGCGCGCCAGTTTTTTCGCTGAAGCGATTCCAAATTTTCGGCTTCCGCGGAAATATCTACCTCCCCGCCCCCTCCCCCTTACCAAAAGACACATTTCCCCTGTTCCCACCTTCCTTTCCAAGTTGAAACCTTCACTCCTTTCTGGCGGCACCGCCTCCTCGCCGGGGACCCTCCTTCACGCTGCTCGGCCTCGCCTATCCAAGCAGGTAATCCACACGCGACCCCCATCCTATTCCTCCTTCCACATCCCACATGCCCTGATCGCCCACGCGAGCGCGGCACCTTCCACCCAAATCACCAACCCCTCCACCAAATAAGCGCCGCCCTAAGCCTTGGTACACGCAGTATAGCCAGGATCTCAAGGAGCATTTGGCAGTAGAGAAGCAAATCGCGGCCGCACGCGCGGATGAGGTCGCGATGGCTGCCATTCGTGCCGACCCCCAGATCTTGAAGGAGCACCTTTCCATTTGCTAGCTACACCGGTTAAGCATGCTCGATTTACTCGTTGCGTGTGCTGCTCCTGCCTTTCCTTCACAAATTTTAGTGAATTGTGCTATCTAATTTTACATGCAATCTGTTGCGCTAGTGTATATGTTCTATATGTCGTGCAGTGTGGTGCTCACTTATTAACTGTTTTGTTAATTAGTTGTCGTCTTCAATTAACTGTTTGGTTCAATTCTGCAAATGTGATGTTCAATTCTTCAGGCTGCAATTTTGTATTGTCTTCTATGTGAGAAATAAATTAAATTTATCTTTACAAAATACATGAGAAACAAATACAATTGCTATATTTCCAAGTTGTCAAGCATACTTGGTTTGGTTATATGTTGTGCAATGTGGTGCTCAGTTAAAGTTTGGTTCATTTGTGTTGTGGTGTTTTGTTAACTGTTTGGTTCAATTCTGCAATGCAATGTTCAATAGTTGTGGGTCCATTCTTTTATATTGTATACCATGTGAGGAATAAATTGAATTTTTAGCTATACTGTATGTATTTCCGCATTTGAGTGCTCGCCGGTAGCACACGACCTCATTTTGCCGAGTGTGTGTGCCTGGAGGGCATATCCCCGATGGTTTCTGGGTCGTGTGGGAAGGACCCCCCCTATCGCCCACACTCACTTGGCGACTGTTCCAAATGCCTTCGTGGAAAGGGGTTAAAACCGTTTGTTTAGCAGCTCGTTGTACTAGTGATTGTAGGTTCCCCTCACTGTAACCTGATTCAGATCGAGTCACTTCCGCACCGCCGCCGTGCCGCCTCTGCCGCCGTCGTGCCGCCTCCGCCGCTATCGTGCCGCCTCCGCCGCATCTACCCTCTCTCCCCATCTAGGATTAGGAATCCATGTCGGGGGAGCACCCCGTCCGGCCCATCGACCGTGGAGATGATTGGGTCGAATTAGAGGTGGATAATTCATGGATTGCACCTGGGTAAGCATCGTTTTGCTCTCAAATTGATTAGTAGATCCATAAATTAGGCTGTATTTAACCACCGTTAGCGTGAATCAGTACAATTTGTCTGAAAATTTTCGGCCTAACTGCGCCCTTTATCTTATTTCAATCGAATTGGGTTGATCCTGCACTTGCGTTTCGGCTGGCGGTTAGAATGGAAACTAGCGAGCTGCGTGGAACTAAACCGTGCCTGATTTCTAGGTTTTTCTATCCTAAAGTGGTATAAATCAGTGTTTCGTTCAGAGATTTCCGCGAGGCACTCTGTTGTGAGTATCCGTGGAGCCCTGCCGATGCTGTTGAACTGAGATATTTCGACAGTACCGAGCAGAGATTTGTCCCATTAACTTGTGATGAGCATCTGGGATTGCTATTTAGTTTCAATGCTGACAGTTGTTTCGGTAAAATCCATATCGGTGTGCTTCAAGCACGCAAACAATGTATCCCGAAGGGAAAGGGTGTTCAGACATCATCTGTCTCTGCTAATAGCGAGCGTCCTCGCACTCATTGTAGGTCGAGACCAAGTAAACCTAGTGGTTCTAAAAGCCACAACATGTCGGCTGCCGGTAATTCTGCCACTTCTCCTCTCCCTTCTGCACCTGATGTAGAAGTAGATGTAGAGGCTGACGAGGAAGTGCCTCGACATGATTATGAGGATGAGATTCTATTCCCTGAACTAGTAGATACAGTTAGTCAACAGGCAGTGGAAGATGAATATGCAGAGGAGCCTAGCAGTCGTGCTAGATTTGATGACACTGACGATGAAGAGAGGGAGGAGAACATCGACTCCTTAGTTTTACAAGAATATGATCGTGAGGACATGCCAACAATTGAGTGGAACAGGGAGAAAATCCTGAGCTTACTCCAGGAACCGTATTCGAATCTATGGTGGACTGTTGTAATGCAGTGACTACATATTGCATTCTCACTGAAAACTCCTATGAGGTTGATAGGAGTGAGCCAAGAAGATTCACTGTTCGTTGCACATATGATAGGTGTAGGTGGAGGTTGCATGCATAAGCTATGCTAAAGAGCAAATTGATTCAGGTATTACAACTGAATCTTTTTATCAGATGATTTATCCATTTTATATTTAGATCATGTGTACTGTTTCTTAATTGTATTTCTCCATCATTTTTCATTTTGTATCGGATAAAAAGCAACCCACACGGGCACACTTGCCCACCTGGAGGGGGAGGGGGAAGGACAAATCTAAGCTTGCAAAGGTTAGGTTGGTGGCAGATGCAATCTTGGATTGGGTGAGGGAAACACCAACAATTGGTCCAACAACACTCCATGGGAAGCTATTTGAGAAGTACAAGATTAATATATCTTACATGAAGATTTTCTATGCTAAGGAAAGGGCTCTTGATAAGATTAATGGTCCATGGAATGAGAGTTTTCAGTTGCTTTACACCTTCAAAGCTGAAGTGGAGACGGCTAGTCCAGGGAGTGTTGTAGAGATTGACAAGCATACAGTTAAGTACAAAATAAAAGGGAAGGCACTGGAGAAGGAGTGCTTTAGGAGGGCTTTTGTTTGTTTCAAGGCTTGCTGGCAGGGGTTTCTGAATGGTTGTAGGCCCTATTTGGTTGTCGATGCAACTGCTTTGAATGGAAGATGGAGAGGCCAGCTAGCAGCAGCTTCTACAGTTGATGGACACAACTAGCTATTCCCAGTTGCATTTGGTTTGTTGGAGGTAGGGTCCGAGGAGAGATGGGTCTGGTTTCTGCAGCAGTTGCGCAACATTATAGGCACACCCTCAGGTTTAGTTATACGCACAGATGCTAGCAAGGCTTTAGAAACTGCAGTAGAAATTGTATTCCCTGGAGTGGAATATAGGGAATGTATGCGACACTTAGCACAGAATTTTAAAAAGAAATTCTGAGGCAAAGTTTATGATGAGAACCTATGGCCAGCATCATACACATGCAGCTTGAGGAAGCATGAGCACCATTTGAGAGTGTTGTATGCTCACAATCTTTTGGTGAACGAGTACATGGATGAACATCATGGAAAGTTGTGGTCAATAAGCAAATTCAATGAAATCTGCAAAGTAGACTATGTGACCAATAACCTCGCCGAGTGTTTCAATGCAAAGTTCAAGTCAGTGAAAGGGATTTTGTTGTGGCAAGCATTTGATAAGATCAGGCAGATGATCATGATAAAGATGGCTCTTTGTAAAAGAATTGTAGAAACACAATTTGTATGCCATCTTATGCTCCCATCTCTGATTAAGGCATTGCATGCCAAGGCAAGAGGACTAAGGATGAAACGCATTCGACCGTCGACATACGAGGCTGAGGTGACATACACAGATAGTATAAATAGGGATGGAGATATCCAGTGAACCTTGCAACTAATGAATGCAGTTGTAGGCAATGGCAGATCCGCGGGAAGCCGTGCATACATGCCCAACATCTCATGACCGTTATTGGAGGTGAAGATGGTGAAGTTGACCAGTATTGCTCTGAATATTTCTCTATTGCCCAATTTAGGGCTGCTTATGCTAAAAATGTGCATGCACTCTTGGGAAAAGACCAATGGAACATAGTAGACCCAGGTTTCAAACTCTGTTCTCCTGTACTGACTAGACCACTAGGAAGACCAAGGAAAAACATGATAAGAGCTGGTGAAGAGGGCCGCGTAAAAAAACAATGTAAGTGCAAAAGATGTGGTATCCTAGGGCATATTGCTAGGCGTTGTACCAATCCAGTTGATGCATCATTTGGAGAAGAGGAACAATAGGCAGCAGCAAATGCAGAGGAGAATGCACCAAAAACTGTTGAAACATGTCATGGGCTGCCCATGTTAAACAACAAAACCTAGGCCATGGACCTGGTGGGCCCAGGACTGTCCGCCTCTCGACGAACAGTTGTCTCCCGATTCCTCTTGTTTTGCTGACCATGTTGGTAACAACAAACGGTGGCTCCGCGGCTAGAGCACAAAGGCGGAGGATGACGTCGAGACCTCGGATGTAGCGACCCGACCCGAATGGATCAAGTCTCTGTGCTTAAGTGTCATCCCTGGATCGGTATGCTGACACACACAGTACTCGAGGATTTATAACAGAGGTAAATCACATGTATAAAGTAACGTAAATACCATTACCTCAATCCAAATAGCAGAAGTAACAAGGTTGTGGATTCCCATCAACACCAACGGCAAAGTTGAGTGTAGAAATCGTAACCCTAACGTATCTCTTACTCGTCGTAAGATATCCTGCAACATGAAACGTTGCAGCCCGAAAGCGGGTCAGTACATTGAATGTACTGGCAAATTCACACCATAGAGAAATGATGAACAAAGGCTATCACTACATGCATATATGGCTGGTGGAAAGCTCTATGGTTATAATGTTTTTGCGAAAAGCCAATTTTTCCCTACTTCAAAGGAATAAATTTTATTTAACTATCATGGTGGTTGTGAAACATTGAGAAGGTACCTCCAACTCAATCCCAATTAAGTGTCATCATTAACCCAGCAAAATTAATTAAAAGTATCACGGTGATGAGATTCAAATGATAATCCAGGTACTAGATACTCAAGTTGTCCATAACCGGGGACACGGCTAATCATGATCAGTTTGTACACTCTGCAGAGGTTTGTGCACTTTTCCCCACAAGACACGATCGCCTCCGCTTGATTCTCGCACTGCATGATGTTTGAGAAACGGATGACCGAGACACGGTCTTTCAGAAACAGTCACTCTCTACTCTGGATGGACCGGTACTCCTACTTTCCCCTACATCTGCTAGTCCACCTCTTCAAGAGATCCTGTAACCTACTCAGCTATGCTAGAGCCCATAATAGCTTGCGGCTGCACACGGAAGTTTCTAGCATGAATAATCTTATGATCCCTTTGAGCCTGGGTGGCGGACCTTATACATACAGACAACACTGGGTTCTCCAGGTGCCTCAATCCACCCAGATGTGAGTTTTAGTTGCCACCTTAAGTTGAACCATTAATAACATCTCACATCTGTCATGAATATCACTCAAACCCAAATCCTCGTCTACGAGCATAGCATGGCAATAATAAAAGCAACGTAGAAGTAACTCCCCAGGGTTTGATAAAGTAAAACAGGTAATAGGTACTACCTCAACTACTTCCCAGTTCCCACAATTTAATTAGATCCTAATCATGCAAGTGTTTGAGGGAAACAGATCTAATGCAATAAAAACTGGGTATGAACGGGGTATGATCAAAGTGTGAACTTGCCTGCAATGTTGATGAAGATGATTCGCACTCAAAACTCTTGATAAATCTACTCGTCACACTCCGGTCAATCTATCGAGAGCAAGCAATAGTAACCACACATAAGCAATCACTCAAAAGATCAGCAAGAACGAAAAAGACGATTCGGGAAACATCAAAACCAAGCAAATAACTCTTGCAACATAAAACAATTTCTAACAGTACCAAAATTATGTGAATTTGGCCTTATCAGAAAGTTTAGGTCAAGAGCTTCACTTTGCAAAAAGAATCAACTCAAACGGAGTTACGGAACTTAAGTTATGAACAAAAGAAGTTTGAATACAAATCTTTTTGAATTCAAATTTTAAAACTTTCAAAAACATGTTTAAGTTGTTTAACTGGATAGAGGAGATCATAACGAAGACGTGGGCGTTGGTTTCGTTGGATTTGGACAAACGGGTGAAAAGTTATGATCGTTTGAAAACCAGGGGCTCATCTGTAAGTAAAAACATCACAAACGGGTCCCTGGCAGAAAACTAAAATAAAAGGAAAAGTCTAAATAGCGAACGCTCGCTAACTAGTTCTAAACAGAGAATGTCCACTAATTAACCTATCTAAATATAAAACCGGCTTTTAAAAGAAAAAACGCAGAAAACCTAAAAAAATAACAATAAACCGGACCGGGGGGTTATACCGGGTCGGCGGTTCGGCTGAGAAAAACCGGCAGCGGCTCCGGCGAGGCGGCGGACTCCGGCGAGGCGGGGCAGTGGCGACGGCGAGCTCCGGCGCGGCGGGGTGGTGCGGCAGGCGGCGCGGTGTCGAGGAGCAGCGCGGGGTGGAGCAGCTGCGGCGGCGCGGCAACGGCAGAAGTGCGGCGGCGCGGCAGATCTCGCCGGCGGCGGCGGCTATGCGGGAGCGGCGGCGGCGGGGCAGAGAGAGAGAGAGAGGGGGCCCGGGGCGGCGCTATTTAAGGGGGGGAAGGGGCGGCGCGGTGGCGTGGAGGAGGGGGCGACGGGCGCCGTGGGGGCGGCGGACTCCGGCGAGTCCCGCTCGGGCACGCGAGAGGAAGGCGGCGGCGCGCTGGCTGGGCTGGGCCGTGGCCTGTTGGGCCGGCCCAGTTCGGAGGGGAGGATTTTTTTTTAACATTTCTCAGACAAAGAAATATAATAAAAACGAAATAAATAAAAATATTATATAGGCATATAATATATCAAAATTTTCAGAAAAAGATTTCCTACAACGTGAACATTTTTGTAAATTCAAATAAAATCCACACAAATTTTAATAAATCAAACAGTGCTGCTGCCTTATCAAAATCCAATAAAAATCATTTTAAAAATACCAAAATGATTTAAAATTTATTCTTCTCCAATTTTCTGATGTAGGGAATCATTTTACCCTAATTTCTGTATATTTTATTTTTGGAGAAAAATAATTTGAATAAAACTCAAATAACTCCAATATTGGAAAATAACTTCAATGGGACTTTGAATAAATCCTTTGAAACTCCCAACTCATATTTCATTTGTTTTGAAGAAGTCATTTTATCTTCTCTCGTGAAAATCATTGAGTTGCATAAAGTTTCAAAATTGGAAAATATTCTCAAATGAAATTCAAATATTTTCAACACCCCTTTTCATTTAAATATATGGAAGAAGTCATGTCATCTTCTCTCCAGGGTTTTGTGATGAAAAGAATTTGAATTCATGGAGATCATAAAAGAAAAATGAAAGTTTTGGGAAAGTCCTTTTATTCCCTCTCATTTAACTTTCAAAAGATTTCGAATTCCACTCACTTTCAGTCAATCAATCAAACAATCAATCCAATCTATCTGTTTATTATAACATTCCAAAATTTAGAATTTTGGGATGTTACATCGGACCGAACGAACCAGAGCGGGGGAAGACGCAGGCGGAGGGGAGTACGAGGGTTTACTTGTTTGGGTGCAGGGTGGGCCGGTGGAGCTGCCACCGCCGGACAATGTGTGGTAGCAGAGGGATGGCCTGGCCAATGCCACAGGCTATGATGGCCAGCCGCTGTATAGGAAGAGGACGAAAGATTGAACAAAATAAAGAAATACAAATGGATAGGTGGTTGGTCCCATATGTCTGTGTACTAGACCTGCTGGGTCCACCTGAGGAGGGGAATATGTTGGGAGGAAGGAGATTCAAAGCACGGCAGCCGAGTGAACTTGTTTTTTTAATGGACAAGTGAACTAGTTACATACATAAGCAAATAGGCACTAAAAAAGCAAACAGATTAATGGGTTCTTAAAAGAAATATTTCGGACAAAACCGATAATTACGACACATAGGCTAATGCATGAAACACTCAGATGATAAAGGTGCTTATAAACAGATAAAGTACAACATCTAGACCTTCTTGGCACGCTTGATCATGATGCTGTGGCTGTCCGTGTACTCTTCTGTTACGGGAAGCAGAAACGCCCTCATGTCCAAGATCTGCATGTACATGTCATAGCATGCGCATGCGTCCTTTGCCGCGTAGGTTATGTAGGCTAGATTCAGAGGTACCTCCCACGTGTTTAGGTCCTTGGTATCGTTGTCTTCTTTCATGTTGGCGTATCAGGGGTCGATGATGGTCTCGGTGAGGTCAACCACGGAGTCCTTCTCCTGCCCGTTGTTGATGATCTTGTATTGCTTCTGGATGTCGACAAGCTTGTTGCACCAGATGGCCGAATCGTCTCGTTCTTCCTTCTCTCCACCGTAGCAAAGGTGCAGTCGGCGCTGCCGATGAAACGGGCGAATGCTCCAGAACCTCTGATGGCCCTACAGAAGTGGTAGATGAGAACCTTGTCCTGCACACATACCTGGGCGACGGCGATCCGCTGGTCCCTGTTAGGAGACGAATGGATGGACACAAGGTCTAGTCCTGCAACCTTGTGCTTTCTCGTCCTGTAGGTACTGCTTGAACTCGGCGAGGCAGAGCTTCACCGAGTCCGGATCGTTGGTGTACATCACATTCAACTTGGTGCAGCCATAGGACTGAACGGCGAACTCAAAGGGGAACTCCTTGCTGAAGTCCATATCCAGCAGGCTCACCCCTAGGATCGCCATTGGAGTCTCTTCAAGTGAACGAGTGGGTAGGCAGCGGCAGCAGTTCGTTTTTCAGCTCTTGGGGAACTGGATTCAACAGTAAACTAAGTGTGTACAGGGGACAACAGTTACTACCCCTCCCTCGTCCGATGCACACTCGGCAGAAGATGCACCGTCGGCGCATTCAAACGCCTCCATTAAGAAACCTACTCCGGCCACACGTCGGTTCACTAGCTGGTCTGTATTGGTACTGTAATAATAGGAGTTAGTGGTCACTTTACTTAAATTTAATTAGCTTTAATAGAAATTTATACTTAAAACAAGCAATGCATTGGCTCGTTCTATCAGTGCCACAGGATCAACATGCACAACAATTAGAATTATTATTCTCAGGACGCACACGATGAGCACATTTGTCGCACTTTCACACAGATAATACTACCAAGTTTGAACTGTTTGTTATGGTTGTTGTCCTCTGCATCATCATGCCGTGTTTCCCAGCTTGCAAGATTCAGAACCAACAAATAAGATCCAAATAATAAGTACAACAAATATGCCTACACATCTCATTGATTCCCAGCTTGCAAGATTCAGAACCAACAAATAAGATCCAAATAATAAGTACAACGAAGATACCTACACATCTCATTGATTCCCAGCTTGCAAGATTCAGAACCAACAAATAAGATTCAAATAATAAGTACAACAAAGATGCATACACATCTCATTGATTCCCAGCTTGCAAGATTCAGAACAAACCCATTAGAGCCTTTTGATAAAGTGAATATCGGATTAAATCCATCTTGGCTAGCCGTATCATACAACTGAAGAACTTGGCGAATGCTCTTGACCGTCACCACATCTGTAGTTGAGTATTCCTTTTTGCAAAGCACAAACAAGAAGAGCATCATTTCACTTTAATAGAGGCACTCCTTAAACTCAACTTGCAGCTCCACTCGGATGAGGCCTGCCTGGAGTTCCATGATTCAATTCATGCGCCTTTTCTGCAGTTTTCACCTGAAATGAAGCAAAGATTGCATCATTCAGCTAGCAAGAAGTACTTGCTCTCGTGAGGTGGCAGGTTCTTCTTTAGTAGTTGCACTAAAATTGAGGAACATTAAGGTTGGTTGTCCGGCTCATGTAAGGTGCAACTATAATTTCCTTATCCTTTTGTGCAGTTCTACTAAAATAAAGTGCCATTGTGGTGACAGTGACGACTCATCTTGCAAAGGCTAATAAAATGTTGCACGAGATTACCAGCAGAACTTGACGGAGATTTTGGAAACTCCAATCAACATTTTGTGCAGTTCCACCAAAATTGAGAGATGTTGCCCACGTGACATTTTAGTTGAACTGCACAAGACACTCATTCCAAAAAAAGTGTTTTGTGCAGTTCACCAAAAGGTCACAATAGCAACAAGGTGAAATGGATATCCCTATCTGCAAAAAAGATAGAAAGTAAACAGTTGCTAGTCAATAAGAATATATGAAACATACACAAAATGAAAAGTGGACGCATCAGCACAATGTACCTACAAGGAGGCATAAAGTGGTGATGCCGAGTTTGTTCATGCTATGTGAGGGCAGCAAATCTAATCCTCGAGACCTTTTACTATGTGAGGGCAGCAAACCTAATCCTGTAGACCTTTTACTATGTGAGGGCAGCAAATCTAATCGTGGAGACCTTTTACTATGTGAGGGCAGCAAATCTAATCCTAGAGACCTTTTACTATGTGAGGGCAGCAAATCTAATCCTGAGACCTTTTACTATGTGAGGGCAGCAATTCTAATCCTGGAGACCTTTTACTATGTGAGGGCAAAAAATCTAATCCTGGACATACTCTATTGACTTGTCCACCAGCCGCCACTTTCTATCCTTTTTTCGACCAATAATAGATCTGTTCCTTATCCAGTTTGTACTGCGTTTTCCCATTATTTCCCTTTTCAACCAAGAGACCGGTTGGGTATCCGGTCTCTACTAATTTCACCATATTATTTCCTCTTTGAATCAAGTCCTAGATTCATGCTACAACTTTCCCCCCTTTCTTCGTTGTTTGAACAAAGTCCTAGATTCGAATGCATGAAGTAGCTTTACCTCTAATAATACTAAAAATTTAGGTGGCTTTTGAAGAGCTGATGGGAGTAGAAGAAGATGCACATGTAGACACATGGGGAGCTGGGGCAGTATAGCAAGGCCGCTTTCGAAGAACTTATACCTGAGGGTCGTCGGGGTGTCGGCGGCGGCAGGTCGGGTCTGCGCACAATACGGCAGGAGGAAGAAGGGTCGGAGGACCTCCCTAGCCAGCGCTATGTCAGAGAGAACGGCACGGGCAGAGGACCGGGCCCCTCCAGCAGCTGTGGGTTTCCTCCCTCGCTGGCGATGACCGCGGGAACGATGCACCTAGTCCTATACACACACCAGCAGAAGGGATCCAGACGGATCTGTGACCAGCGGTGAGCAGAGAGAAAATGTTGCTACCGCTGTCTTGTTTATTTCTGGAGGGGATGAGAGAATGAAGAGAGCAACCCTAGTAAAGCAAGCGCTCATGCCCCTGCATACATATATAGTGGAGTGATTATCTTTTTCTCTCCACAACAAGCATTTCAATTTGTGTACGTGGCATTAAAGAAAAGAAACTCTCTATTTAAGGTGACTAACTGTACTACTCCTACTTATTACTACTAGTAGTAGTATTGTTCACTTGTGCTCCCCGACCCTCCATTCATTGAACAACCCCACGGGTGAATAAACATACAGTACTACTACCTCCGCCCTGGTTTATAGGTCACCTTTGTAGTTCGTGCCAAATTTTGACCAAATATTTAGCTAACAAAATGTTAATGCATGTCAACAAAAATTAGATCGTTGGATTCATATTTCAATATAGTTTTCAATGATATAATTTTTGGTAACATGCACGAACGTTTTGTTAGTTCAATCTATAGTCAAATTTGACACAATATACAATGGGAACCAATAGACCAGAATGGAGGTAGTAGTATTTATATAGAACGAACAAGCTCGAACTATTTTCGCGTAGTTAAAAGTTGAGGGCGGGGGTTTTCTCGGGCAGTACGCGCGGCAGTTTTCACCTAGGCGGTTTGACAGGGAGGCGAGGAGGG
The DNA here is from genome assembly GCF_018294505.1 of Triticum aestivum. Taxonomy (NCBI): domain Eukaryota; kingdom Viridiplantae; phylum Streptophyta; class Magnoliopsida; order Poales; family Poaceae; genus Triticum; species Triticum aestivum. Next base: position 245,377,551 of record NC_057796.1, on the reverse strand, counting down.
TGAGGGAGTAGCGGATTCAACTTACTTACTGCTGGAAAGGTCGGGCTGTGCGATTTGACGGTGCGTTACTGCTGGAAAGACTTGTGATATGACTACTTATAGTCATGAATTACTTCCGGTATGACCGGGGTGATGCCCCCCTTCCGTTCCACACTGTAATCTGGTGCATGACACATATTATGTCGACCCGGATGCTGCTGGCTGTCCCACATGTCGGCGAAGTAGTACGTAGTAGTAAGAAGGAGCAAAGAATCATGCAGTATAAGTCTTTCTAGAGATTCCAACAAGTGACTTGACTACACCGTGTAAAGTACTCCCTCCCTTCCGGTTTATAGGGCTCAAATCTCAAATCTCATCAACCAAGGCATTTTGCGATTGGAGGAATGTATCTCGTACTTTACAAAACTACCCTACTAAAACTCATGCATTAATTGCGTAGTTCTCTTGTTTTCCTCTCTGCCTTGGTCGCGGTGCACAATATTGAGCACTCCTATATGACTAGCCGCTCTATCTACATGCGAGGCATCAAAGCATCTGGGCCCGCGTGCTATCCACCAAATCACAGCGAGGTGCTACAGTCGAAACTCACCGGTCACCCCGGTGTGGCCGTCATGACCCGTCATATCACAAAACCCACACCTTTACCAGCAGTGGTAAAGTGGCCTCGAAGTTGGACTGGACAAAGCAACCATCATTTCACTGGAACGCTCGTTGAAGCCCTTTCTCCCCTTTCTTGAAGAAAACCTCACTCAAGGCTACTCACTTCTGCCATTTTTCTTCTGTACCGACGAAGGAAAGGTGGGCGAATCAGTGATGCTGCTATATTTTCATTCCAAGAATCTTCTTTTTGCGAAGCACCGACCAATTCTCACAGCCTATTCTTTTCCCGTTTTCATTGCGGTTGGGGTTTCCTTTCGATTGCCTTTTGTTTGTCAGTTCATTTATGGATCCTGGAGCACTAGGCAAAGAGTTGCCGACGGACAACCCACTAGAGACAGCGATCTCCAGGAAGCGAGCACCGACCAACGAGTTGACCATGTTGGCGGGCCAACCCATGGAGACGAAGAACTCCAAGAAACAAGCACTGGCCAAAGATTTGACGACGTTGTGATACGTCTCCAACGTATCTATAATTTTTTATTGTTCCATGCTATTATATTATCAACCTTGGATGTTTTATATGCATTTATATGCTATTTTATATGATTTTTGGGACTAACCTATGAACCTATAGCCCAGTGCAAGTTTCGGTTTTTTCCTTGTTTTTGAGTATCGCGGGAAAGGAAAACCAAACGGAGTCCAATTGAGCTGAAATTTGACGGAGATCATTTTTGGACCAGAAGAAGCCCACGGAGTACTGGAAGTGGGCCAGAAGAGTCCCGAGGCCACCACGAGGGTGGGGGCGTGCCCTACCCCCCCTGGGCGCGCCCCCCTGCCTCGTGGCTGCCTCGGGGACACCCCTGACTTGTTCCCGACTCCAACACCTCTTATATAACCCCAAACTTCCAGAAAGAAACCTAGATCGGGAGTTCCGCCGCCGCAAGCCTCTATAGCCACCAAAAACCAATCGGGACCCTGTTCCGGCACCCTGCCGGAGGGGGGACCCTCACCGGTGGCCATCTTCATCATCCCGGGGCTCTCCATGACAAGGAGGGAGTAGTTCACCCTCGGGGCTGAGGGTATGTACCAGTAGCTATGTGTTTGATCTCTCTCTCTCGTGTTCTTGAGGTGATACGATCGTGATGTATCGTGAGCTTTGCTATTATAGTTGGATCTTATGATGTTTCTCCCCCTCTACTCTCTTGTAATGGATTGAGTTTTCCCTTTGAAGCTCTTGTCGGATTGAGTCTTTAAGGATTTGACAACATTTGATGTATGTCTTGCCATGCGTATCTGTGGTGACAATGGGATATCATGTGATCCACTTGATGTATGTTTTGGTGATCAACTTGCGGGTTCCGCCCATGAACCTATGCATAGGGGTTGGCACACGTTTTCGTCTTGACTCTCCGGTAGAAACTTTGGGGCACTCTTTGAAGTTCTTTGTGTTGGTTGAATAGATGAATCTAAGATTGTGTGTTGCATATCGTATAATCATACCCATGGATACTTGAGGTGACATTGGAGTATCTAGGTGACATTAGGGTTTTGGTTGATTTGTGTCTTAAGGTGTTATTCTAGTACGAACTCTTGAATAGATCGATACAAAAGAATAAATTTGAGGTGGTTGCGTACCCTACCATAATGTCTTTGTTTGTTCTCCGCTAGTGGTGACTTTGGATTGACTCTTTGTTGTATGTTGAGGGATAGTTATATGATCCAGTTATGTTATTATTGTTGAGAGAACTTGCACTAGTGAAAGTATGAACCCTAGGCCTTGTTTCCTAGCATTGCAATACCGTTTACACTCACTTTTATCATTAGTCACCTTGCTGTTTTTATATTTTCATATTACAAAAACCTATATCTACCATCCATATTGCACTTGTATCACCATCTCTTCGCCGAACTAGTGCACCTATACAATTTACCATTGTATCGGGTGTGTTGGGGACACAAGAGACTCTTTGCTATTTGGTTGCAGGGTTGTTTGAGGGAGACCATCTTCATCCTACGCTTCCCACGGATTGATAAACCTTAGGTCATCCACTTGAGGGAAATTTGCTACTGTCCTACAAACCTCTGCACTTGGAGGCCCAACAACGTCTACAAGAAGAAGGTTGTGTAGTAGACATCAAGCTATTTTCTGGCGTCGTTGCCGGGGAGGTGAGTGCTTGAAGGTATATTAGCCGTTAGGCAAGTGCCCTCTTTGCCGTCAGCCAGCCTTTGCCGTCCGCCTTTTTGCCTCTTTGCCGTCTGCTAGCGGACGGCAAAGAGGTGGGCCGTTAAGATTTTTTCAAATGAGCGGGGGGTGGGGGCCACCACACTCTTTGCCGTCTGCCAGCGGACGGCAAAGATTCTTTGCCGTCTGCTGGCGGACGGCAAAGAGGTGGCTGATGGCAAAGAGCTTCTTTGCCGTCAGCCTTTTCTTTGCCGTCCGCTTACGTGTAGCTGATGGCAAAGAGCTTCTTTGCCGTCAGCTAGCAGACGGCAAAGAGCTGGCAGATGGCAAATTAGCTGATTCCAGTAGTGCCATAAGTTGTTTGCTCACAAAATCCCAATGCATAGGAAGTGTGTTAGACTTAAATGTGCTAGTCATATTCTTCATGATGCTCTCTTTATGTTTCAATTCTTATCTTTTTTGTGAGCATCATTGAAATCATCATGCCTAGCTAGGGGCGTTAAATGATAGCACTTGTTGGGAGGCAACCCAATTTTATTTTAGTTCTTTGCTTTTTGCTTCTATTTAGTATTAAATAATCCATGTAGATTCTGTTTAGATGTGGTTTTTTGTTTTAATTAGTGTTTGTGCCAAGTAAGACCTATAGGATCTTCTTGGATGATAGTTATTTGATCTTGCTGAGAATTCTAGAAACTTTCTATTCACGAAAACAATTGTTAAAAATCACCAGAACGTGATAAAATACTGATTCCAGTTGCAGCAGATCAATAAACAAATTATCTAGGTCGTACTATTTTGGTAGAAGTTTTGGAGTCCCAAAAGTATACGTTTGATACAGATTACTACAGACTGTTCTGTTTTTGACAGATTCTGTTTTCTATGTGTTGTTTGCTTATTTTAATGAACCTATGGCTAGTAAAAGAGTTTATAAACCATAGAGAAGTTGGAATACAGTGGGTTTAACACCAATACAAATAAAGAATGAGTTCATTACAGTACCTTTATGTGGTGTTTTGTTTTCTTTCGCTAACGGAGCTCACGAGTTTTCTGTTAAGTTTTGTGTTGTGAAGTTTTCAAGTTTTGGGTAAAGATTTGATGGACTATGGAATAAGGAGTGGCAAGAGTCTAAGCTTGGGGATGCCCCGAATGGCATCCCCTCTTTCGTCTTCGTTCATCGGTAACTTTACTTGGAGCTATATTTTTATTCACCACATGATATGTGTTTTGCTTGGAGTGTCATTTTGTTTTCTTTTGTTTTTCTTGCTGTTTGAATAAAATACCAAGATCTGAAATTCTTAAATGTTAGAGGGTCTTCACATTGTTGCATAATTATTCGACTACTCATTGATCTTCACTTATATCTTTCGGAGTAGTTTGTTGTTGCTCTAGTGCTTCACTTATATCTTTTAGAGCTCGGCGGTGGATTTATTTTGTAGAAATAGATGAACTCTCATGCTTCACTTATTTTATTTTGAGAGTCCTAAACAGCATGGTAATTTTCTTTGGTTATGAAACTAGTCCTAATATGATGGGCATCCAAGAGGGATATAATAAAAACTTTCATATAAAGTGCATTGAATACTATGAGAAGTTTGATTCTTTATGATTGTTTTGAGATATGAAGATGGTGATATTAGAGTCATGCTAGTTGAGTAGTTGTTTTTTTGACAGAAAGACTATAAGGGAACCCCCTACAGTATGATTGGTGCAACAACCCCAAATTGCAAGTACCATGCCTTGAACCTGGGTGGGTGGGAAGGCATCAGCCCCTTCCCACCACTAGGCTATGCCTTAGTATGTTAGTTGAGTAGTTGTGAAATTGAGAAATACTTGTGTTGAAGTTTGCAAGTCTTGTAGCATGCACGTATGGTAAACGTTATGTAACAAATTTGAAACATGAGGTGTTCTTTGATTGTCTTCCTTATGAGTGGCGGTCGGGGATGAGCGATGGTCTTTTCCTACCAATCTATCCCCCTAGGAGCATGCGTGTAGTTCTTGGTTTTTGATGACTTGTAGATTTTTGCAATAAGTATGTGAGTTCTTTATGACTAATGTTGAGTCCATGGATTATACGCACTCTCAACCTTCCACCATTGCTAGCCTCTTCGGTACCGTGCATTTCCCTTTCTCACCTTGAGAGTTGGTGCAAACTTCGCTGGTGCATCCAAGCCCCGTGATATGATACGCTCTATCACACATAAACCTCCTTATATCTTCCTCAAAACAGCCACCATACCTACCTATTATGGCATTTCCATAGCCATTCCGATATATATTGCCATGCAACTTTCCACCGTTCTGTTTATTATGGCACGCATCATCGTCATATTGCCTTGCATGATCATGTAGTTGACATCGTATTTGTGGCAAAGCCACCATGCATAATTTTCATACATGTCACTCTTGATTCATTGCCCATCCCAGTACACCGCCGGAGGCTCTCATATAGTCATATTTTGTTCTAGTATCGAGTTGTAATCATTGAGTTGTAAATAAATAGAAGTGTGATGATCATCATTAATAGAGCATTGTCCCAAAAAAAGAGAGAAAGGCCAAAAAAAGGGAGGGCCCAAAAACAAAAAGAGGAAATAAAAAGGGACAATGCTACTATCCTTTTTTCCCACACTTGTGCTTCAAAGTAGCACCATGATCTTCATGATAGAGAGTCTCTTGTTTTGTCACTTTCATATACTAGTGGGAATTTTTCATTATAGAACATGGCTTGTATATTCCAACGATGGGCTTCCTCAAATGCCCTAGGTCTTCGTGAGCAAGCAAGTTGGATGCACACCCACTTAGTTTCTTTTGTTGAGCTTTCATACATTTATAGCTCTAGTGCATCTGTTGCATGGCAATCCCTACTCCTTGCATTGACATCAATTGACGGGCATCTCCCTAGCCCGTTGATTAGCCGCGTTAATGTGAGACTTTCTCCTTTTTTGTCTTCTCCACACAACCCCCATTATCATATTCTATTCCACCCATAGTGCTATATCCATGGCTCACGCTCATGTATTGCGTGAAGGTTGAAAAAGTTTGAGATTACTAAAGTATGAAACAATTGCTTGGCTTGTCATCGGGGTTGTGCATGATGAGAGCATTCTTGTGTGACGAAAATGGAGCATGACCAAACTATATGATTTTGTAGGGATGAACTTTCTTTGGCCATGCTATTTTGAGCATACATGATTGCTTAGCTAGTATGCTTGAAGTATTATTGCTTTTATGTCAATATTAAACTTTTGTCTTGAATCTTATGGATCTGAATATTATTGCCACAATAAAGAAGATTACATTGATAAATATGTTAGGTAGCATTCCACATCAAAAATTCTATTTTTATCATTTACCTACTCGGGGACGAGCAGGAATTAAGCTTGGGGATGCTTGATACGTCTCCAACATATCTATAATTTTTGATTGTTCCATGCTATTATATTATCAACCTTGGATGTTTTATACGCATTTATATGCTATTTTATATGATTTTTGGGACTAACCTATTAACCTAGAGCCCAGTGCCAGTTTCTGTTTTTTCCTTGTTTTTGAGTATCGCAGGAAAGGAAAACCAAACGGAGTCCAATTGAGCTGAAATTTGACGGAGATCATTTTTGTACCAGAAGAAGCCCATGGAGTACCGGAAGTGGGCCAGAAGAGTCCCGAGGCCACCACAAGGGTGGGGGGCGCGCCCCCTGCCTCGTGGCTGCCTCGGGGACCCCCCTGACTTGTTCCTAACTCCAACACCTCTTATATAACCCATAACTTCCAGAAAGAAACCTAGATCGGAAGTTCCGCCGCCGCAAGCCTCTGTAGCCACCAAAAACCAATCGGGACCCTGTTCGGCACCCTGCCGGAGGGGGGGAACCCTCACCGGTGGCCATCTTCATCATCCCGGCGCTCTCCATGACGAGGAGGGAGTAGTTCACCCTCGGGGCCGAGGGTATGTACCAGTAGCTATGTGTTTGATCTCTCTCTCTCGTGTTCTTGAGGTGATACGATCTTGATGTATCGCGAGCTTTGCTATTATAGTTGGATCTTATGATGTTTCTCCCCCTCTACTCTCTTGTAATGGATTGAGTTTTCCCTTTGAAGTTATCTTGTCGGATTGAGTCTTTAAGGATTTGAGAACACTTGATGTATGTCTTGTCGTGCGTATCTGTGGTGACAATGGTATATCACGTGATCCACTTGATGTATGTCTTGGTGATCAACTTGCGGGTTCCGCCCATGAACCTATGCATAGGGGTTGGCACACGTTTTCGTCTTGACTCTCCGGTAGAAACTTTGGGGCACTCTTTGAAGTTCTTTGTGTTGGTTGAATAGATGAATCTGAGATTGTGTGATGCATATCGTATAATCATACCCATGGATACTTGAGGTGACATTGGAGTATCTAGGTGACATTAGGGTTTTGGTTGATTTGTGTCTTAAGGTGTTATTCTAGTACGAACTCTTGAATAGATCGATCCGAAAGAATAACTTTGAGGTGGTTTCGTACCCTACCATAATCTCTTCTTTTGTTCTCCGCTATTAGTGACTTTGGAGTGACTCTTTGTTGCATGTCGAGGGATAGTTATACGATCCCGTTATGTTATTATTGTTGAGAGAACTTGCACTAGTGAATGTATGAACCCTGGGCCTTGTTTCCTAGCATTGCAATACCGTTTACGCTCACTTTTATCATTAGTCACCTTGCTGTTTTTATATTTTCATATTACAAAAACCTACATCTACCATCCATATGCACTTGTATCACCATCTCTTCGCCGAACTAGTGCACCTATACCATTTACCATTGTATCGGGTGTGTTGGGGACACAAGAGACTCTTTGCTATTTGGTTGCAGGGTTGTTTGAGAGAGACCATCTTCATCCTACGCCTCCCATGGATTGATAAACCTTAGGTCATCCACTTGAGGGAAATTTGCTACTGTCCTACAAACTTCTGCACTTGGAGGCCCAACAACGTCTACAAGAAGAAGGTTGTGTAGTAGACATCACGTTGGCGGACGAACTCCTCAAAGAAAGTTGGAAGAACAGCAAGGGCCCCACCGTGCCTACCACAGAAACTCTGATGGCCACCTATGCGAGGCTCAAGGCCGAGTTTGAGGAGATAGTCGCCGTTGAGAAGCAGTATTCCCCTGGCAAGGTGATGGCCCCCATCGAGGACGAGGAGATGGCCCCCGAAGGGATGGGATCCCCCGGTGAGCTGCACAAGGTAAAAAATAATGGCTTATTACCATAGTTGTGGTTTTTTGATTATTTGCAATGTGCTTGCTAATATGTTAGGGTTGTGCAGGTGCCGATGGACGTCCTTGATGATTCCGATGCCGTGGCCCGTCCTGCGGACAACGCCCCAGAGATCGTTTTCGATGTCGCGGTCCGTCCTGTTGGCATCGCCTCGGAGATCGATTCCGATGCCACTGTCCATCCTGTGGACATCGCCCCAGAGATCGATTCCGATGTCGCGGTCAGTCCTTTGGACATCGCCCAGCGATCGATTCCCATGCCGCTGTCCGTGTTGTGGTCATTGCCCGAGAGATCGATGGCAAGAAATAGTTGGTCGCGCTAATCCTTTAGGGTAGTTTGCATTGCCCTGTGTTTAATTACCAGAACGATGCGTGTTATCAAACCATCTTAGGGATAGTGCACTGTCTTGTGTGGGCGGTACTTGCTACTTTTGTTTGATGGTGAATCATGGGAACCCTCTCCGAGTTATGGAAACAGATGTATCCTCACCGGCTTTTGATGTAATATATGGCATGCTTAGATGTAAGTTTGAACTGTTTATCATTTCAATAGGGCTTATTTGATGATTCTTGGTGTTAGTAGGCTAGCTACTGTGCGAGCTATAGTACTTGCAAAACACTCACCGAAGTGAAATGTTGGGGCTGATGAGCTCGTGGTACGCTTATACTGATCCGTCGTCGATCGGCCAACAGCCCAAACTCCTAAAATTGTAGGCTTAGCGATCGATCAGACAATAGTCGACACGGATACATTCATGCCTCATTTGGTTCATAGGGTAGGAAAATCGTAGCAAAAGTGCAGAGATGTACAACACAAAATCATAGCAGTACAGAGACATCCCTCCGTTCCAAAATAGATGAGTCAACTTTGTACTGCTAACTTTTAAACGGAGGGAGTACAAATCCTAGGCGGGCTAGTTTGGCCTAGTGGGTTTTAGTGATATGACGTGGTACAGTGTCGTCCAGTCTTCGCGTGTGGTAGCAGTACCGCGGGTAGAGTAAGTTTTCGTGAAGAAGAGGAATTCAACGAAATCATGATGGTTCCTTCATCCGACTAACTTACAGTGGGAAAGGTTGAGCCTGCGCTACGACCGGGGTGGACCAGGATAATTTTGTGCATGGCAGGTGGACCAGGATGGTCGACGTCCCACATTTTGGCGAATGGAAGTATTCTTTCCGATATAGTGGACGAGCAACGAGTATTCATTGTTTATTTTTGATGAATATTTTCTCCACTGTTACGACGAAGGAGTGTGAAACACGGCAGCCCAGTGAACTTGGCATGTGCACCACTCCCCCCTTCCTCATGTAATACTACCATAGTGTTGACTATAAGGTTGGCTATGAGGTTACAACTTTTTCTCACTTTCTCTCTATCTATTTCCTATCAAATGTTTTTACCTTTCTTGTTTTAGACACAATTGTTTTTATGCCTCTTTTTTTAGAATTAGTTTTTTTATACCTAGGAGCACGTGTAGAGACGGGCTCCTGCAGATCCCACTCCTTGACTTTGTCAATGCCTCTCTCCTCCACATAAGCGGGCTTAGGGCATGTACAATGGTTTTATTGTAGGGATGCCACATAGGATAAATGATGATGTGGAGGAAAGAGAAATCATAAGAAAAGGCTTGTCTTCTCTTATTTAAGAGAAGACAAGAGATGATCTCTTAGCACAATATGTTTCACCATGTTTTTAGGAATAACTAGTTATTGAAGATAAGGCTCAGAGATGATCCATTGTACACATGTTTTTTTGTCATCTCTAAATTACATGCAAGACTTATGATAAGACTATCTTATCAACCATTGTACATGCCCTTTATAGCCCAGAATTTTACTGGTACTACTTGCTATGAATGCTGGCAGCTAGCGTCTGAGGGGGGAGCACGCGCGGGGAGGTGGTGGGGTGGGGGAGCGGTTCTGGTGGGCCAGGGCGGTAAGATGCGGGCTTGGAAGCGGTGCGGACTCCCGCATGGCCCACCTCACATTATCACCACATATTTTTGGAGTCCGTGCACGGCGGGCGGGCGATCTCTTCTCCCTCCCCCGTCTCTCTCCTCTCAGCCGACGCCCGCCGAGCGATTAGATTTTGGCTATCGACGGTTTATTCAATTGCAGTCCCACATGTCAGTGAAAATGCAAGACAACGCGTGTCACCTCTGGTGAGCAGCGTGCAAGCCGGACTGTCGGGGGTGCGACGTGAACGCGACACGAACGAGTTGTAAGTGTGCCACCTTTTCGTTTTGAACTTGCAAAGCTTAACATTTTCGTGCGGTCGATTGATAGAAATCCAGAACAAAATGACGAGGGCGGTGCTTTCCCGCGCGTTAGGCGGGCTAGTTTGAGTGATATGACATGCTATAGTGCCATCCACTTGCTCCATTTTTATGTAAGCAAGAGTCTACACTCTTACATGGGAGGAGTGCGAAACACAGCGGATCTGATTTTGATCGAGGGATAATTGTTCCCTACGAAATAATGGAGCACTGTTAGCGAGCATGATAGTTAGGGCATCTCCAGCGCTGGCCCTCAAATTTACACCGGCATCTGTCCGAGGACACTGATGGATGCCATCCAATGCTGCCCACATACCTTTCGACAACTATATGAACTAACCAGACGAAATTCGTGCAAACAAAGCAAATTTCAATTTGACCAGATGAAATTCATTACATTTCAAGAACTTTTCCTATAAACTGGACGAAATTCATTACATATTTCGCACAAACCGTACTAAAACCTACTGTAAACCTAATCTAAAAGATCGCTAGGCCGTGACCACCATGTCCGGACATGAATCCAAGAAAGCCGGCCATTGCCTTTGCCTCCTCCTTATCCGCCTGGATAACCTCCTCCTCCGGAGCACAAGGTTATGAAGATTTCTGCCTCCACGTCGCCGTCAAGCGGCTAATCGGCAGCCAATTTTTATCCCACCAAGCTTGGCGTCGACTGAGTGGAGGAGCGGTGGCCTTCCTGGGACCAGAGCGGTGGCGACCTACCGTGTACTACTCTTCCTCGCTGCCGGCTGCGCCCGCGCACGCGCGCCGGCGTCGTGGTCGTGGCGGCGGAGGGCGGCCAGGTGGGAGCCGGCGATCTCCTTCATCTGCTCCTGCGAGAGTACGTCCAAGAGAGCTTTGGAGCGCGCCCGGAGCGGAGCTACCGATGTCCTTTGTCTGCTCCTGCGACAGTATGTCCAAGAGAGCTTTGGAGTGCCCGGAGGCCATGGTTGGAGTGGTGCCAACAGAAGGAAGGGACCGGAGGAGAATGAGTGTGGGTCTTTGGCTATGGCTAGGAGCTGGGGCTCAAGTTAATATAGCGGGCGAATGGCAATGAGCCGCGGCAGACGGATGGACGGCTGGCACCGGAGTAGGTTCGTCGGCAGCGGCGTCATTAATGTTGGCTGCGGACGGAAGGATGGCCGTGGTGTCATTAACGCGGAGCAGTCTCTTGCACCGAGATGCCGCGCGGGTGGCACTCTCTCGGCCGTCACGCTGCTGCAATGCCGGCGCCAGTGAGAGGTCGCGTCGGGCGTGAATGCGGACGCTGCTTCAGTGACTTGACCGCAGGTGCATTGTCTCACTGACATGTGGGCCCAACAGGCATCTGGCCCGCATGTCAGTGACAAACCAACTGCACCTGCAGATAAGGCCGGTGAATGCGGCGTTGACGTTGTGGAGAGACGGTGATCGTTTCAGGCGGGAAGCGCGCGCTAGCGATGGAAGGTGTTTCGGTAGGCCAGGGCGGTCAGACGCTGGCGTGGTGGTAAAATGTGAACTCATGGATGACGAGCCTTTGAAGTGTATGCGGCACGTATTGGCAACTAGGCGTCCATGCAACCGCTCTTGTCGCCAGCTAGCCTTCGACGACCACCATTAGACACCACACAACCATGCATAACTTACGAATAATGGACGAATCGATCAGACACACACTCGTGTGCAGTGGCACTATGATCGGTTGCTCACGATAGTACATACTCTGCACCATAGTACCCTCTCTAGCTAGGCTGTTTTATAGATTGTCGTTGTGATGGACGATATACATGAGCAAGGCGCCGAGTCACGAGTATCACCGTTGGTGTTGAGCCAGGTGAATACATGCTCGGTGTTCGCGGAGGCCTCCAGCAAACGTCTAAACAGTAATGTCACATACGCATAATTTTGGTTTTTATTTCTTTCTCTACTGATAGGTAGGCCCGCATAGATAGATAGATAAAGAATAGGGGCTGATGAGGCGCATGCGGAATATTTGACTAGTCAACCAGACAAATATGGAGCTATACGCTGAGCCAGTGACCGTATAATCACCATATCTCGTATACAATGATCAAATTGAGCTATCAAGACAAGTTCAATGACTGCCAATGCATTTTACTCGGTAATAAATGACCAGGACTGAAGGGGAATCCAAATTTCCTTCGTCTTCTATCCTTGAGCTCTTGACAAATCAATGCACTTTACGGTTGTCCGGCCACTCCACCCCAGAGCTGTCACCAAGCGTCGTTCATGCCACCGCGCCGCACACTAACCGGTAAGGAAGCGATGGCATCCCGCCGCGCCGAGTTCCTCGCCGCCCACGATCACACACAGAATGGTAGGGAAGCGGTGGCATCCCGCCGTGCCGAGTTCATCGCCCCTCGTGACCTCACACCTATGTGGGCGGAATTTGAAGCTGCCAAGGCCGAATGGGCGGTAGAGCAAGAGGCGGCCAAAGCCGCACAGAGGGAGCGGAAAAGTGAGAAAGCACTCAAGAAAAGAGAGGCCCGCCACCGCAAGAAAGAAGAGGACGCACGCGCTGCTGCGGAGAGGTCGGCGGAGATCCAAGCACGGTGGGGTGTCGCCGACAAAGCCAGGAAGAAGAACGACGGCGTCTAGCTAGCATGTGAGAAGTAGTAGTACTCGTAGTTAGTGTGTGTGTCTGTGTCGCCCGTACGTTTGTTTAATTAATTACGAGCATGTACCAGTACTACTAGTTACTACTGTAGTTTTTAGAGCAAATTACCAGTACATTAGCCTAGACTCAATGGAAAAAATCCTATCCTATGCATCAAATGGCATCTCTTTCTCTATAGGAATTGAGATGCATGTCATCTCACTTCCTATGATTTTCATATTCCTATAAAATTACTATCCTATGAAGCAAAGGAGGGCTCTGCTGGAGTAACTACTGTAGCTAGCAGTACTGCTGGTACAGTAGTTTTCTTCAAGAAGCGGAATTCAACGAAGTCATGATGGTTCCTTCGTCCGAGCAACTTCACAGTGGGTAAGGTTCGGCCTGTGATTTGACGGCTCGTTAGTAATTACTGCGGCACGACGACCGGGGTGACTCTCCTTTGGAGTTCTGCGGGCATGGCAAGTGGACAAGGATGGTCAACGTCCCACATGTCGGCGAGCGGAAGTATTCTTTCTGATATCGAGGAGCAAGGAAACCACGTGGTATAGTATCACTGGTAATTTATATTTATTTTTTATTTCTGATGAATGCTGGATGTCCCACAAGTTAGCGAAAGGAGTGGGACATGAACAGCGTGGTAGAGCGTCTCCACTTCTGGGTCGGAGACCACACATAGTAGTACTACTGTACTAGTGGTATGAACGATACAAAGTGCGACCCGAAGAGAAAGACATGTCTAGTTGGAAGGTCTTGGGGCATACACGTAAACATATATAAAACCTAATATGTGCCTCCAATTAATATAGTAGTAGTAGAGTACTTAGTCACGTACTCCATAATATCACCGGGCATTGCACGTACAACATTTAGTGGTAGTAAGAGACAAATGCCTATATGCCACACATGTTCATACTATTTGTGCCTTTCTACTTCACTTACTGCGCTGCATTACACAGGTTCGCACATCCACTCCTGGGTACATGTCCGTCTCGTAGTTCCAGTCCCACGTGTTCTTCATATAGATGGAACGATCCTTGCATGACATGTGCACCTTGGTGCTAGATGTGTCGCGTGTTGGCAAAAGGATGAACAAAGCTCACGTAAAAAATAGAGTGGAAGAACATAGATTCCCGACGACCGAGAAGGACCAAGGAACCTCGTGGTGGAGCGTCTGCACTCATAATATTTTATATTATTCAGCGATATAAAATCAACCAATCATCTCCACAGTGGACTGGAATAGTACGAAACACGGCAACCCAGTGTAGTTACATCATACTAGTACATGGCAAACCCACGCTATGACCATATTTCTTGGCTTCCATGCAACACCTATCTCTAGTAATCCAGCAGCCCGTATCGCTTCTCCCTCCTCGTCTCTCTCAAAGTGCGGCGGGCTGGCGTTTTTGCCGTCTATTGAGGTCGGTTAACTCATCACATGTTAGCGACATGCCAAGATCATTCTAAAAAAATTCCTTTCACGTTCTGTTTTCAAAAAGAAAAAAAAATCCTTTCACGTACGAATTTGACTGTATGCTTTGAGCAACTTGCATGTCCTATGGACATCCTCGACGCAGAGCAGTCGCATGCACCGTGAAGCGGCGCTCTCTCGGCTGTCGCGCCGCTTCAAAGCCGGCGCCAGTGAGAGGTCGCCTCCGCTCTGGCCGGGCATTAATGCGGCACTGACGCTCCAGGGCGACGCTGACCGTTTCATGCAGGAAGCGCGCGCTGGCAAGGGAGTATAGGTTTTGAACCGTTTCAGGTGTAGTACTGGTAGTTTGCAAAACTACTCAATTATTGCACTCAGTTTCCTAAGAAATTGTGGTAAAAACGTTACTCCACAGCCCACTTCCCTTCCCCTTCCTCTTCCACCGCCCGCGCACGTCCGCGGGAAGCGACCGGTCAACCCTTATATAGGAGTGCTAGCACAACTAAAATTTCCAGATTAAAGCGCCGCTCCGGCGGGAGTATGGCGTATGGTGTTACCTTCGGCCGGGCCATGGCTACCGGGCGACGGCGACCAGAGAAGAGGCGGCGGGAGGGGAATGAATGTAGCTACTGTTTGGGTTCGCCGTCCGGCTTAAATTAATGCGCAGCATCATGTGTACCCGCGGGTGCACAAATTGTAACATACATGTCTTCTTAAGTGGGCGTCACGTAACTGGTGTGTGTGTGTGAGATTCTGAGAGACAGAGTGCATGTGTGCGACTCTACTCTTCGGACATCTACTCAACCTTTTGCATCGGGATATAAGTATAATGGTATTTCTTTAGCTAGTGATTTACGTGGCCATGTTAACGTGGTTGTGTAAAAAAATGTCACTTCCTGCTCGTGATTTGCGTTATATAATTACAAGCAAGATGCTCGTGCATTGCACGGAACATCAATATGCATTTTTTTACAAAACACCTGTTGTGATTTACCCATGCAGGAGTTAGCCCATGTGTAAAAACTAATGATATTTCGAGAATTTATCGGAAAACTTGTATCTCGAGAATGTCATCGAAAAAATGAAAGATGAGAGATAAGGTGAGGAGGAGTGGAGCGTGGTGGTGACTGATGGTCGGAATGGGCGCAGGCATGGGGATGGACGGCGCCGGTAGGCGGCAGCGGCCACCATGCTAAATTGTTCCAGAGACTTTCTTTTTTAATTGCTCAGCAATGAGGTTGTGGGATATAAGGATGTGGAGAGAGGTGCGGGTATCTTTTGTAAAATTATCATCGTTATCTTTCTATCCATCAGATATAGATCAGACGGTCTATATTACAAGATGGTAGGCACACCATCATCGCCAACTCGGTTTTTTATAAGGGTACAGATGATAAGTTTGCTAACTACTAAAGTAAAGTGGAATTTGTCCATGTTATACAAGTAAATTAAGGTGATTGTTTATCATACGGGTAAGGGCAGATGAAGGGTGGTAGGAACAAATGCTCCACCTAGAGCATGTGTGTGTGAGATGGAGCCTCAGTGTGTGTGTGTGTGTGAGAGAGAGAGAGAGATGGAGTCTTAGTGTGTGTGTGCGTGTGTGTGTGTGATGGAGTCTTAGTGTGTGTGTGTGTTTGTGTGTGTGTGTGTGTGTGGATGGGTGGGTGGGTGCGTGCGTGCGTGCGTGTGTGTGTGTGTGTGTGTGTGTGTGTTTGTGTGTGTGTGTGTGGGTGTGTGTGTGTCGCGGGGTCCTCGGTGGCGGATGTAATTTAAGTGTGCATGGCTTCATCATAGAGAGGTGATGTGTATGGCAGAGGCCACCAACGATGGGGTGCGAGAGATAAAATGCCCGTAGAGAGGGAAGAGAAGGTGTCTGCACATGAGAGTAGTCGACATCGAGAGAACGTGTTTGTTCGAGGGACACCGAGGAAGACTACTATATATCGATGGTGCATGTACGCGGGAATTAAACGAAGGGATGGTCTTATTAGTTTCGGGGATATAGGGGAAGAGTGAGAGGGGGGTAGCTAGAAGGAGATTGTTAAGTGTGAGTGTGTGTTTTACCCATCCAGGCGGAAGTTATGTGCACATAAGAAGAGAACGATTTGATGTGGCGTTAGGGTTGAGGGTAATTAACTACGTATGGAGACATAGAGACCTTGAACGTGCATGTGTGACACGTATACATGTATACGTGGGATGTGTGTGTGTGCGCGCGCGCATGATCGAGATAAAAGAAAGAAGACATAAGTCATAAGATCAACGACATGGGAGAGACGGATCAGTATGACAATATGCATGCATGTAAGAATGCAGGGAAGAAGGCCCGACAATTGAGCATGTGTTTTTGTCTTTAAGAGATAGTGGCGTGGGCTGGAGCATGCATCTATGGCGAGCAGAGGGAGTGAGGCACAACGATTGTGCAAAAGGGATCAACATATAAATGAAAGAAGGTTGATGGAGAAACAGATAAATAAAAAGATAAAGATGCTAGCTAGTGTGCGTTAGAGATAGGAGTCGAGTGGATCAGAGGGCTGAGTTATGTGTGTGGGTGTGAGAGAGATGAAGAAAGGGTGCATGTGACTCACATACAAATAAATATCGGAGAGAAATGAGATCCCGAGAGACGGAGTTTTGTGTCTGCGAGAGAGAAAGATATTTCACAACGAGAGTGATAGCTAGAGAGACATATGAGGGAACGCAAGATATCTCTAGGGAGAGAGAGTGTGTGTGAGCGACATACAAGAGAACAGTGGAGAAATATGAAACCCTGGGAGACAGAGTTTGTGTTTGTGAGTAAGAAAGAGATATTTAAGAGGAAGAGTCATAGGTTCTCATACCTAAGGAGAGAAAGACATCTCTGCATGAGGGGTATGCGAGTGACACACAGGGGAATAGTAGAGAGAAATGAGACCCCGGGAGACAATGTTTTGTGTTTGTGTGAGAGAAAGAGATTCCACATGGAGAATCATAGTCAGAGACACATAGCAGGGAGCGAGATATACTTAGAGAGAGATAGAGTGATGAAGGTCGAGGGAGAGAGTACCGTCAGTGTGTTACGAAGATAAAAGATCATTGTCGACATACAGGTAGCACGAGAGATACCCAAGAGACGATGAACGCGTATAGGTCTAGAGACATAGTCCTATATAAGCATGAGTGATAGTTATATGAGATGAATATCTGGATTAAATGGGATTCAAATATTTAAACTGGAGATCACGACATCGATAATATGATAACGTAAATTGGTGTATCAAACATGCATATTCATTTGAATTTGGGGACACGTGTAATGTTATATAGTTTATGAATATTGGTGATCCATAGATTCTTTAATTAGAAACAATGCATGGCTTATATGCAATTAATGTCTAAACGGGATTACACTATATGTTGCGTGTGTGAAACACATTATACATGTTTGAGAAGTAAAAAATCCACATGAAACACACATTAATTGGAGACAGTTAGCGAGGAATGCATACATTGGATTTCAACATAAAGTGGTTTCAAGTATTTGAAAATCCAAGTTGATGGATACAACCTTATGAATCTGAGATCATGCCATTTGTAAACCATATTTATGTATAAAGGGTGTTGTGCTTTTGAAAGTATATATAAAAAATGATGTATATACAATTTTATTCCAATAAAAAATGGATCCCGCCCGGAAAAAATAGAATACAAACAAGATTCGAATTGAGCTGGCACGGTAAACGTGCACTCTGCAAAATTTGAACGAAGCGGGGAAAGTCGCAGCAACCGCCCTAAACCAAAATCTGCGAGATGGAAATTACTACTGCCTATCCCTGCCACACAAAGCCTATCTGCTCGATTTCTATAGGTTTCGATAGGGGTAGGTTTGTAATTTCACTCAAACATGACATAACCGCATCTCACCCGGATTCATACACGGTGGGCGTCAAAACACAGTGTGTCCTCGGCCGAAATCGACTCCCTCCCCGATTCATACACGGTGGGTGCCAAAAACAAACTCTCGTCGGCAAATATTCGTGTATGCGAGATTACCGTCCTATCCCCAATCGACTAATATTGCTGTGATGTAGGAAATTTGAAACGGGGGCTAAGTTTGTAAATTTCCTCGCATTTGAGACAAGCGCGCCCTGAAGACATGGTTCCCCCCTTCCTCTCTACCTCCATTTCCCCATTCGTACTCTGTGGGCGCCAAAACACCCACTCCACCCCAGCCTCCTCTGTCCGCCACCCCATCCACCACCGTCCTCCTCCACCATGCCGGAGTTGATACCCCGCCGCCGCCGTCCATTACGAGAGATCGACCTCTCTCATCCACGGCTTCGGACTGGGATCCTTGCATCCCATCCTCTCGCTTCATCCCCGCCGCCGTCCACCTTGCCGGTGCCGCTCCTACGACCATCTCGTCCACCGCGCCCCGCCGCCACCGTCTACCCTCCTAGATCTGCTTCCGCGCCACCGACAGCCATCGCTACCGTAGCACCGTCAAATTCTCAGCAGATGCATACACGGCGCCGCACCAGAGGAGGTACTCTTTCGTATCTACTCAACTTATTTATCGCAGCAACAAAATAGATCGCCACTTCTTTACTCTGATTTCTTGTCCATTACTTACTTGCTAGTTGAAAGCAAACATTGGTTGCGAAGTTGCCTTTGTCCGGTTTGCACCTTGAGATCCGCCATGGCACACTCAACACTATACTCCCAATGCTTATGGTTTTCCCCTTTTATATTCCACACTAGTTAAATCACAGTAGACTAAATTTCAAAATTGGGTCAGTCAATTTTCCAGAGCTCGCCGGAGTTCGCCGGTGCGAACGAAGGGGCTCGGGTGGGGACGGTGGTTGTGGGGGGGGGGGCGGTGGTGGGGCCTCGCCGAATGAAGAAAACTCGACGCGGGTGGGGGCGGGGGTGGGGGTGGTGGAGGAACATAGGCGGTGGGAGCCGATGGTCCGACCGGCGGCCCGTGCGGTGTTCTGTATGGGAAGAATCAGAGACTAGGAAGAAGAAGTGTTGAGGATATAGACCTTAGAGTCAGCCGCCAGAAGGGGCCGGGTTACTCATAATGGTCATCGCCAGAAGCCCGGCGACAAGCTTGAAGACGGTGGGCCAAAGATGGGCTTAAGACCCAGATATGGCTTAAGGCCCGTAGTTACAACCATCATTATGGTAGAACTTGTAGTGTAAGGCAAGAATAGTTGAGAGTCCGAGCCGGACACTCTTATGAGCTGGCCGGGACTCTGAGAGCTGCTGGGCGTCAGCCTCCATATACAAAGGGATGACCCGGCAGCAGTTTAGGGACAAGAAAAGATCTCATCGAGAGCCGGGCATAGCAGTTAAGCTCCCTGGTCATCGAAACCCTAATCAATACCACCTCAACTAGACATAGGCTTTTACCTTCACCATAAGGGGCCGAACCAGTATAAACCCTCGTGTTCCTTGCCCCGTTAACCCCTTCAAGCTTCCTAGCGGTGATGGCTCCACGACTAAGTCCTAGCTTGAGGACATCTGCCGTGACAATTCCACGACAGTTGGCGCCCACCGTGGGGCCACCGCACGGTGGATTTGAGTTCTTGAAGGGCGGCTTCGAAGGGCTCAAGGGATACGCTGTGGGCCGGATGACCAAGAGTCGTCGCGGCAAGCTCTACATCGACGATGCAAACTGGGGCCCCGACGCCGGCTCAATTGAGTACGGGTACCGGGTCCCCTTCGGCGGAATTCATGTTTTCATTGGCAAGATTGGTGAGCCGGGCCCTGAGCCGGATCTCTGCGCCAATCTCATCGATACGGCTCAGCGTGCACGACCCGCCCGAGCCCTGCCTGCCTGTGACACCCAAGTTTTTATTGGATTTTTCAAAAGGTTTTATTTGACTTGAAGGGAGTGATTTAAAATTTTTCTTCAAGAGAACTCTCCCTCTCATATATTTTCTTTATGGCAAAAATTTTATTTGGATTCACCCAAGATCTGCCTTTGACCTTGGAGGTTCTTGCTTTCTTTTGGACTCAAGACAAAATGGTTTTTCATTTGGGAAAATAACTTTTGTAAATCTTTTGGATTATGCACTATGGCTTTTGAAAAGTCTTTTGCCACTTTCAACAATTCGTCTTTGCCATGGCCCAAGTGCAAATGATCTATCCTAACTCATCCCTCACCTTTGGATCATGATTTGCATCAAATCTAGCAAGTTGAACCTCCCCATGTATTTATTTCCATTCAAATTTCATTCAAATATTTTCTGCCTTCTATTCTACCTCTTGGAGTTTTGCAAAGGAACTCCATTTTCTGTTTGGACTTTTACCACCAAACTTCTTTCCCCTCCTAGTCCTTTGAACCCTCAACCTAGAACCATGAAGATCCACTAGTCTCCAGTTCAAAATTTTCAAACTACATCAGCTGCAAGTTTGGACCAGATTTGCCAAATTTGGTGAAATTCATTCAAAACTTTCTCCAAAAATTCCAAGTAAATTCATGCAGCCCCTGGGTGCTTTGAGTGATGATCTCACCAAGTTACAGCTCCAGCAAAATTCATCTCTTTACCAGAACCTACTGTCGAACACCTGCAGTGCATGGTCATGTCAAATTCAGATAAATTCAGAGATTCAGTTCAGTGGCTACCGTTGTTTTCTTCAGAGCATGACATCGATCTCGCCAGTGCCACCGCGTCGCCTTGCTCCTCGTCCCCGCCCTCTTGTTCCTGCACCGCACGAGTGTCTGGCATCTTGCGGGCGTCGGCGACGAGCAGCAGAAGGTGCGCCGCCCCGTGACCGACGCCGGCGGCGGCTTTGCGGACGCCAGCGGGAGACACGGCGCCGCCGACTCCACCCAGCGCCGCCCAAACCACCGGAGCCCGCCGCGTGGCCTTCCACTCCCCCGAATGCGCTGCCGCTCTCGTCGTGAACCCCAGGGCGCGGAGCGCGCTCTCTGCCGCCGTTGAGCTCGTGCGGTCACCTCACCGTGGACAGACGCCGTTACGCCAAGACCAACCACGTTCAGCTGCAAATCGAGTCCAGTAACATCCACTGATGCTTCTCGACCGCTCAAACCCCCTGCCAACCCACTGCTCCGCCGTAATCACTCGCCGAAGGTTCTCCGTTCACGGCCACCCCGTCGAGCTGCCTATAAATAGGGGCCCCGAGCTTCAACTCGAGCACCCACCAGCCCTACACTTCCCCTAGAGCACGCCCAGCCACTGGAAGAGCCGCGAGGGGGTCTCCTTCCTCGACTCCGGCCGCCGCGATCCGCCACGGGGTCCAGCCCGATTCGCCCCCGTGTGTGCTCCGCAACCCCCATTCTCTTGCCAGTAGCTTCTCCTTGCATCACCCGTTCTGACCCGCGCCTCAATTCGTACTTTGCAGCCCTCCACCGGAGTTCCCCAACCTCACCCGAACCGCCGTCCGCCGGAGATAGTGTCGCCGTCGACGTGGTGCTCCCCGTTGGACGAGTCCACCACCCACCGACGCGGAAGAAGACACTGAAGCTCTTGGTACCCTCCGTTTCTCCTAACTCGCCGTGGTTCGACACCGGCGTCCACCGCCGTCTTCGGGCGCCGGCGAGCTTTCAAACCTGACATGCGGGCCCCGCGTGTCAGCCTCTGTTTTATTTCCCCGAACCGTTTTCTGTTGGCGCCTTCGGGCAAAATACGTTTTCTCCTTGCGCTTGCGCATTCCCAGCCGAACCGTTTTCTGTTTTCTCAGTTAAAACCCTGGAACTTTTCTGTTTCATTACAGAAAGGTCCCTGGACAGAAACCTTTATAACTTTTTAATAAAAAGGTATTTTTGAGTGATTCTTTTTCTGACATCCTTAAAATTTTGTCTAGTTTTTTATGGGATTTATTTGAAAAATATTTCGCAAAGTTTCTGTGCATGTGTTGGTTTTCACGTTAGTACCCCGTTTCGTGATTGCCGTAGGTTCCGGGAGAGGGGACGGAGCCGCGAACTTCGCCGAGCTAGACTCCGACTTCTCCGAACCAGGCAAGCATGTTTGAACATTTGATATGGCAGATGTTTTGCATGTTCATGTGAAAGTTTGTGTGTGGCATGTGAGTATCGATAAATACCTCGTTGCTTGTAAGGCAACGACCCGGTTGTTCCGAAGTTGCGATGACCTCTGATGAGAGGTGGCCTAATCATGTGGTGACATGAAGGGCAGCAAGGTGGTACTGTTGTAGCATGCCAGCCTTGCGTCATCCGACTTTCTTCGACGTTAACGTGGTTGGAGCCACGTTATCGATCTTTTCCCGCATGTTCCAAAGTTGCGATGACCTCTGATGAGAGGTGGCCTAATCATGTGGTGACATGAAGGGCAGCAAGGTGGTACTGTTGTAGCATGCCAGCCTTGTGTCATCCGACGTTAACATGGTTGGAGCCGTGTTATCGTCCCTTCCCCTTTCCGTGCTACCACATGTCTCATTGCCAGGATACGGTTTAGTAAGTTGGCAACCTCTTTCCGTGTACACACCAAACAGAGAGGCCGGGATGATGGTACCTTGGCCCAGGATTAAAGCCAGTCATTCGGTTAGGGGGCATGGGTGTTTCCGGTTTGGACTGAGAGGGGGGGCACCCCCTTATAGCGCGCGTATAGAAATTTGATCCCATGCTACGCGAGGTTGTAGCCTCCCCGACTCAGGGTTTTTCCTGAATGTTGCCGAGGGTGATCCCTGGCTCCGGATGGTTAAATTGGGTGTGTACTGGTTAGACGTGTTCCTTCCAGAACACCGTAGACGGAACTAGTCCCCGTGACTACTGAAATCCGTTGGCTGTGGTTAAGTACAAACTCTGCAGAGTCAATTCTTTCCAAATCATCATATCCATGATCAGTAATGTAGACTTTACATCCAAATCTATCCGTGTGAAAATCTTGCCCCCGGTGAACAAGCTCAAGCGGTAAATCTCAGACTTATTGTTATTCGAGTGGATGGACTAACTTTATTTTGTGTCTCATGCTTGTGATAATTTATGTCTCTGAGCTATTGTATTAATGAGTTGTGATATAAGCCCTTTATGTGACGTCGCGCAGACGTCCGACTGTGGCGTGTACTCGTTTCTCACTTTCGATATAAGCCCTTTATGTGATGTCGCTCAGACGTCCGACTGCGGCATGCTCTGTCTTTACTTTCTGTTATAAGCCCTTTATGTGGTGTCGCCCCGACGCCCGACTGCGGCATTGTATTCCGCATTTTCCGCTCGAGGAGTCTTTCAGACACTCGTTTGGCACCTGTATTATTATTCCGCATTTTCCTCTCGAGGAGTCTTTCAGACACTCGTTTGGCACCAGTATTACTATTCTGCAGTTGCCGCTCGAGGCGTCATTCAGACCCTTGCTTGGCACCCAGTATTTATTATCTCTATGTCTGATCGCACTGGTTAACTTTTTCATGTGCTTCATGTTTGCGTTTGTTATACCTTATGTCCGAACTTTCTTGCGAGTACTTTCATAGTACTCACCTGGCTTGTTGATTTGGCCAGATGTTGACGAAGGCGATCTCTTGGATGAAGAGTTTGATAGCGCGTCCGACGCCTAGAGGAGTCCCAGTCAGTCCTGCGCGATCCCGGATATTGGTCACTTGTATCGTTTACGCTTCCGCCACCCGCAATAAGTCTTCTCGAGCCTCACTCCGACGCTCGAAGAGCTGTAGTCTTCTGGAGTCATATCACTCGCCCCGCGGTGATATCTCCACCACCGTTTTTATCGTGAGTTAGTAGTTTGCCACCCTATCCGCCGTATTGTTTTATCGGCGTGCATGTAATAAATTGTTGGGCAGTCCCTGCTCAACCTTGTATTATATTTAGTACTCCTGGTATTTTTTCTTCTGTGACCAATGTTTTGTCTATCAGTGAGAAGGAATTCTTCCTCACTGGTCCGTATAAGGGATTGGTTTCTCAATAATTATTTTTATTGAAAAACCGGTCGTGACACTGCCTTAAAGCATGATTTTGTGGGATGTATCCATGGAGGACTCCCTGATGGATCTGGATCTGGTGATGAGACGGCCGCCGGCTCTGACGGCGAGTC
Source organism: Triticum aestivum (assembly GCF_018294505.1). Taxonomy (NCBI): domain Eukaryota; kingdom Viridiplantae; phylum Streptophyta; class Magnoliopsida; order Poales; family Poaceae; genus Triticum; species Triticum aestivum. Next base: position 245,353,189 of record NC_057796.1, on the reverse strand, counting down.
GTCCACAGATGAGTCAAACTCGTTGTATCAACTTCAAGATGGCAGGCTCATGGGTTGTTCCGATGGCGACAGTATTCCGGACCCGTTTGAGCCGCCAAGCCGGGTTGGAATCTTCATGGCCAGTGCGCAGCCTGTTCAGAACCCTGCTGCTGGAGCGGGAAACCCGGTGCCCTCGCCGGCTCAGGTGCTGATGGATCTCACGGACAAGATGACGGCCCTGTTGACCGCCGCGGTTGACCCGGCGGATCAAGCTCAGCATGATGCGGAGGTGGTGCAGTTAAAGTTAGATCTAGTGAAAGATAAGGAGGATCTGGCAGCGGAAGGGATCAGGATGGCTGCGGAGAGGGCGGCTCTCGACGCCCAAACTCAGTTGATCCAGGCGCAGTCCTTCCGGCTCACGATGGATCAGAACGCGTCCAATGAGGTCATGAGAAGGAGGCATCAAAAGGCCCAATCTCGACTCCCTCCGGTTTACGATCCTCGAAACCTCTTCAACATGCCAGGTGCAGGGTCTAGTAACCCGCCGGGGATCATGGTGCCCGGGTCTGGGAACCCTATTCAGCCGCAAGTGATGGGGCCTCCCCGGGTGAGCCCTGCCCCGCCTCAGTATGTGCCAATACCACCGGGTCATTATGCTAACCCGCTGGAAAACATGGTAGCCGTAGCAGCGCGGCTGGCGGCCCTCCCAATTGACGGCGACTCTCCGACGGCTATTGAAACCCGCCGGGTCAGGGAACTCCTTCAGACAGCACTGGCGCAGCAAGAGGCGTACTCCTACAGCCAGGACAGGATCCACTCGACCCCTCGTCCAGGCCGGAGCCCGAGTTACAGCAGACACATGGTCTCAGCGACTGGCTCAAGTAACGTTCGACGCCATGACCCGCCCCCTGGCCATGGCCCGGCTCATAACGGAGCCTTTCACGCAGCAGAACAAGACAGAGCGCGGCAAGAGGCGGAGCAGGTGCCTTAGTTGACGGCTTACCAGACTCCCCCGGCTTATCCGACGACTTCCGTCGACGTGGGTATCCCTACCAGGACTGGAGGAGTCCCTTGTCTAGTGCCGACTCTCCGCAATGAGCGTCTACCAAAGGACTTCAAAGGCCCTGGGAAGGTGCCTAATTACATGGCTGACTTACAACCCGCAGCCTGGATCGAAAGTTACGAGATGGCCATGGAACTGCTGGAGGTCAGTGAAGCGGCAATGGCCAAGTACTTCACCATGATGTTAGATGGGACTGCCCGCACTTGGTTGAAAGGGCTACCACCGAATTCCATCGGGTCTTGGGCTGAGCTGAAAGCCCGGTTCATCCAAAACTTCAAGGATACCTGTAGGCAGTCTATGTCAATTGTGGATTTGACCAACTGTAAGCAGCAGGAGGGTGAGTCTATGACACATTGGGTTCGCTGGGTTAAGGAGATAATACATTCCTCTGATAAGATGGATGCCGGCTCTGCAGTCTTAATGTTGGAACAGAATTGTCGTTTTGTGCCCCTGAAGATGAAACTCGGGCGGCTTAAGCGCGATTGCAATGATATGGGTACACTGATGGCGGCTCTCGTCAAATACGCCGATTCTGATGGTACCAAGGACCCCGCTTCAGATGATGAAAGGACAGGGAAGGGAAAGAAGAACGGCAATGGCAAGGGTCCTCAGCATAACCCGGGGAACCAAGGAGGTGGCAAGCGCAAGGCCGATGGCAGCCTAGAGTTCGTAGCCAACGCCAGCTCACAGGGTAATAACCAGCAACGCAAGGGGAGGCCCCCTCCCCGAGCCAGCGGGTCAGGCCCGACGCTGGAGCAGCTGTTGAATGAGCCTTGTCCAAGGCATGGCTCTAGAGAGAAGCCAGCTACTCATCTATGGAAGGATTGTGCAATCATGAAGGCCTTTAAGAATTCCAACACCTTTAACGGCAACAATGGCCCGGGCGGTGGCTCAGGCGCCGGCGGCTTTCATGGCCCGGGCGGCGGCTCAAATTCTAATCCTCAAAACGGTCAAGGGGGCTTTAATCAGCAGTCTGGCCACGGTCATCAACAGCAGCAGGGGGTTATCAGACCAATCCAAGGCAGCTTAGCGGTGGACAGTATCATGTGTTTACGACCAGTCTGTGTAAGCGAGATCAGAAGCTTCATAAGAGGGCTGTGAATGCAGTTGAGCCGGCAGTTCCACGCTACTTGCGGTGGTCTGAGCAGCCTATAGTGTGGAGTAGGGAGGATCACCCTCCCCGGGTGGATAATCCGGGTCACTTGGCTTTGGTGGTGGCTCCTCAGGTGGGAGGATATAAGTTCACTAAGGTGCTCATGGATGGAGGCAGTAGCATCAACATCCTCTATTATGAGACGTTCCGTCGTATGGGGTTGATTGATAAGAACCTCAGCCAGTCAAACACTATTTTCCATGGTGTGGTACCTGGTAAGTCGGCTTATCCAGTCGGCAAGATCGAGTTGGAAGTGGCCTTTGGAGATGAGCACAACTACATGGTGGAAAAATTGACCTTTGAGGTGGTCAAGATAAGAAGTCTGTACCATGCCATATTTGGGCGGCCGGCTTACGCCAAGTTCATGGCATGACCGTGTTACGTGTATTTACAGCTCAAGATGCTGGGTCATAATGGGACCATTACGGTTCACGGCAGTCGGAAGGTGGCCTTGGAGTGTGAGGAAGGCGATGCAGCTTATGCAGAGTCTGTTTGCGCAACAGAGGAGTTGAAGTTTTACAAAGACAACGTTGACCCAACAGATATGACTTCTCTGAAAAAGCCGACTACGGAGCATGAGCCGGCAATGAAATTTAAGTCGGCTGATGAGACTAAACTTGTTGATTTCGTTCCAGGAGATTCATCTCAGCAGTTTAGCATCAGTGCCAATCTGGATCCAAAATAGGAAAGCGCGCTCATCGAGTTCATCCGTGAGAATAGGGACATTTTTGCATGGAAACCTTCTGACATGCCAGGTGTACCTAGAGAACTCGCTGAGCACACTCTCAATGTTGATCCGAAGTTTAAGCCGGTCAGGCAATTCCTTCGGCGGTTTAATGAAGAAAGGCGGAAAGCCATTGGTGAAGAGGTGGCCCGGCTCTTGGCGGCCGGGTTTATTGTTGAAGTCTTTCACCCAGAGTGGTTAGCTAACCCGGTGCTCATACTCAAGAAGAACGGCACTTGGCGGATGTGTGTGGACTACACGGACTTAAACAAGGCGTTTCCGGCTGATCCTTTTGCTCTTCCCCGTATTGATCAAATTATTGATGCTACGGCAGGTTGTGAGCGCTTAAGTTTCTTGGATGCTTATTCTGGATATCATCAGATTAAAATGGCAGTTAAGGACCAGGAGAAGACGGCGTTCATCACTCCCTTTGGAGCCTTCTGCTATCTGTCCATGCCCTTTGGACTCAAGAGTGCACAGGCGACTTATCAGCGTTGCGTGGAGAACTGTCTTCATAACCAGATTGGACGCAATGTTCATGCTTATGTGGACGATATTGTGGTTAAATCCAGGAAGGAGGAAACCTTGATAGATGATCTGAGGGAAACCTTTGATAATCTCCGGGTCTACAAGATGATGCTTAACCCGGCCAAGTGTGTTTTTGGTGTTCCTGCAGGCAAGCTCTTGGGTTTCTTGGTTTCTAACAGAGGCATTGAAGCTAACCCGGAGAAGATCAAGGCCATCACCTCCCTGGCTAAGCCGGCGTGTATAAACGACGTCCAGCGCCTGGCGGGTCATATTGCTGCTCTAAGCCGTTTGGGTGAGAAAGCCATGCCATTATATCAGTTGATGAAGAAAACTGAGGACTTTGTCTGGAATGATGCAGCTAATACTGCTTTTGAGGATTTGAAGAGACAGCTGGCAGAGCCCCCAGTCCTTGCTGCTCCGGTTGATAAGGAGCCTTTATTACTGTATGTGGCGGCTAACACACGAGCCGTCAGTGTGGCTGTGGTGGTGGAGCGCAAGGAGGAGGGTAAGGAGCATCCGGTTCAGCGGCCGGTTTATTATGTCAGCGAAGTTCTCATCGAGTCCAAACAGCGGTATCCACATTGGCAGAAGCTTGTTTATGGTGTGTTCATGGCGAGCCGGAAACTTAAACATTATTTCCAGGGTCATCCCATCACTGTGGTCAGCTCTGCCCCTCTTGGTGATATCATTCAAAACAGAGAGGCCACAGGGAGAGTGGCTAAGTGGGCTATAGAGCTCGGACCTCATGGTCTGAAATACGTGCCACGCACTGCTGTTAAATCTCAGGCCTTGGTGGATTTCATCAATGATTGGACAGAGTCACAAGTGCCCGAGCAAAAGCCGGATAACACATACTGGACTATTCACTTCGATGGGTCCAGGCAATTGGAGGGCTCGGGGGCTGGAGTCGTGTTGGCTTCCCCTCAGGGTGATAAGTTCCATTATGTGCTACAATTGACGTTTCCTTGTACCAACAACGCAGCTGAATACGAGGCCTTGCTCCACGGTCTTCGGATGGCTAAGGAGATGAGCTTGAGCCGAGTACGGTGCTTCGGCGACTCAGACTTGGTGGCTCAACAAGTATCAGGAAAGTGGGACTCCAAGGACCCTCTCATGGCGGCTTATCGCCGCGAAGTTGATGCCATTGCTGGGCACTTTCAGGGTTACCAAGTGGAGCACATCGATCGTAGGAAGAACGAGGCGGCTGATGCTTTAAGCCGGCTGGGCTCTCAGCGAAAACCGGTGCCGCCTAATACTTTCCTGGATGTCCTGTATAACTCTTCCGTTAAGTTGCCTACAGAGGAAGACTTGGCTGTCCCTGACCCGGAGGCACGACTGGTGGCGGCTCTCCACATCATCCCGGACTGGACAGTGCCCTATCTGGCTTACATGACCCGGGGAGATTTGCCTGAGGATGAAACTTTGGCCAGACAAATAACCCGACGGTCTAAGTCAATGGTTGTTATCAATGGTGAGTTGCATCGCCGCAGTGTTACGGGAGCGTTCCAGCGTTGTGTCTCCCCTGAGGAAGGTCAAGAGATCTTGCGTGAGATTCATGAAGGGGATTGTGGCCATCACGCCGGCTCAAAGTCTCTTGTGGCCAAGGCTTTTCGTCATGGTTTTTATTGGCTGACGGCTCATGCTGATGCGGAGGACTTGGTCAGTAAATGTGATGGTTGCCAAAGGTTCTCGCGACGAGCTCATGTGCCGGCTCAGGAGCTGAGAATGATCCCGATTACTTGGCCCTTTGCGGTCTGGGGGCTTGATATGGTTGGGCCTTTTAAAAGGTCCAAGGATAAGAAGACTCACCTCTTGGTGGCAGTTGACAAATTTACCAAGTGGGTTGAAGCGGAGCCAGTTAGCAAGTGTGATGCAGCCACGGCAGTTCAGTTTATGAAAAAGGTGATCTTTCGCTTTGGCTTTCCACACAGCATTATAACTGACAATGGTACCAATTTATCCAAAGGCGCCATGGAGGAGTTTTGTCAACGAGAGCATATTAGACTTGATGTTTCATCAGTGGCTCACCCTCAGTCCAATGGTCAAGCTGAGAGGGCTAATCAGGAGATTCTGAAAGGCATCAAACCCCGGCTTTTGGTCCCTTTACAACGGACGCCGGGTTGTTGGGTGGAGGAGTTACCCTCCGTGTTGTGGAGCATCAACACTACTCCTAACAGGTCTACAGGTTTCACGCCTTTCTTCATGGTTTATGGAGCGGAAGCAGTCCTCCCCAGTGACATCCGTCATGACTCGCCTCGAGTGGCGGCTTATGTTGAGGTGGATAATGAACAGGCGCGCCAAGATGCTCTTGACTTGTTGGACGAACAGCGTGATGTGGCAGCAGCTCGCTCAGCGATTTACCAACAAGACCTACGCCGTTATCATAGTCGCCGGGTTAAATCCCGGGTCTTCCAGGAAGGCGATCTGGTGCTCTGGCTCATCCAAGATCAAACAGATGCGCACAAGCTATCCCCGCCTTGGGAAGGGCCCTTTGTGGTCAGCAAGAATTTGCACAATGGGTCATATTACCTCATTGACATTCGGGAGCACAAAGATTCACGTAAGTCAGAGGAAGAGACCCGTCGGCCGTGGAATATAGCACAGCTTCGGCCTTACTACACTTGAGCCACTGGCTCTCATAATGTACACTTTTCTCTAAGCCATGTATATATTATGATAAGCAATAAAGCAGGACCTCTGTCCTTTTTTCTCCTCCAAAAGTGAATGTGTTGTTTTCATTACAAGATCACATGATAACTTGAAGGAGGATCCGGCTTATGATCGCATTTGAATCTAGCCGTAGGCAATAAGGTCACTTGGGGGCTTCCTGTTCAAACATAGGTTGTATTCGAACCAAAGAGAACATAGCTGTCGATACCCATTTGATTGGCAAAGTGCCGAGCTCATTGAGGAGTTTTCTTTGATCATATCTGAATCATCGTTCAACCCCCTTTGGGAACCGACGTGGATCGTATTCGAATCAGCGTCGTTAAACAATTCTTAAGGTCATTTGGGGGCTTCCTGTTCAAACATGGGTCGTATTCGAACCAAAGAGAACATAGCTGTCGGTACCCTCTTGATTGGCATCGCCACACCCACTGGGGCTATATGATCGCATTCGAATCCTAGCATAACCCCTTTAGGACGGGTCTCTGGTCGTATTCGAACCGGAAGCCCCTAAGTTCTTCTGGTTTATAGCGAGTTCTTCTGATTATTTCAAGTGTGCACGGCGGGTCTCACTTTGCCGGCTTAACTTTGATTTATAGTACTAGTCGAATACAATCGGTGTTATTAAGACTGGTAAACCGGAATTGAGGTACCAACCTTATTACCTGGGTTATATAAGCCGGAAGTGTGCTTGCAGGCCGATAAGTGTGTTATTACGGCTATATCAAGGACATAATTGAGGACCAGTCTTTTTTGATTTATATTCCGGGTTATATGTCTAAAACTATGATTCTCAGTGCGGTAAGCCGCCTAGAGACTTGTGATTTGTCATTCTATGCAGGATAGTGAAAGGCGACTATTTGAGCTTAAGGAAAATGAATGATCGATTATGACCCGGGGAAATATAAAGGAGACAACTTCAATGGATTTCAGCATTCAACGCGTGCACGATGGCACGGCAAAGTTAAAGTGTTGGTCCTACTCTATTACAAGACTCATCGAGTCCAAAAGGGTGAAGCATTGTTTAATAAGCCGCCTGCAGAGTTACGATGCGTGCTGGGTTGAAGTCTCCGGCTCATCCCTCTCCTCTCCTCCGGCTGTTCCCAAGACCTGGAAAGTGGACGACTTCTAGTCAATGCCGCTCAGAGCTTCAAATTGAGCTTCCTCGTCAATTAACCCGGCCGGGTCAATCTCCGGGGCGAAGGTGTGCTTACGAGCTGGCGGGACTAAGCTGATAGCTTCATAACGCGGAGTGGGGATCCTCTGATTTTCTGCATTGTAACCCGGCTGGTACTTGGTCAGATCTGTGTCATTTCCAATGAGGGTGGCCACCGGGCGCACGATCTTCACGCAAGGTGCAAAGTCCCTTTGGTCGAAGGGTGTGCCATCTTCCTTCAAACTGGGATAGCCAAGGGCAATGTCCGCCGGGTCTAACTCTGGAAGGAATGCCTTGGCCCGGCTCAGAGCGGCGATAGCTCCGGCTCTTGCAGAGGCCCGCCGCAGCTCTTGGACACGTTGGGGAAGAATGGCAAGCCGGCGAAGAACTTCCGCCAGATGAGTCGGCACCTCATTGGATAGGGCCACCACAGCCAAGGCGCGATGTGACCCGGTGTAGAGTTGCTCCACCAGGGTGTACACGGCCTTCAACTTGGTCACCACACTTTGGTTGAGGTTGGAGCTTCTGGGACCTGTGTAACAGAGTAAGATAAGCCGCCGACAATGATGGGTTATGAGACATAAAAATTATAAACTGGACAGAAGCTGGTGGAATGACTTACCGAAGATTGCGGCAACCATCTGGGACACCTGGCGCTTTAAGCTGGAGAGTTCGGCGGTCTTCTCTGACAGAGCCTTCTTCGCCTGTTCGGCCCGGTTCACCAGAGTAGCCTTCTCTTCGGCCCAGGCTTTCCGTTCGGCGTCAAAGTCCGTCTTCAGCTTTTCTTGCGCAGCAATACTGGACACAAATTTGGCATTGGCCTTCCGGGTCTCAGTTTCTTGCGTATTTAGGCGGGTCTTCAGATCGGAGATGTCAGCTTCAAGCTTCTTGCAAGCAGCCTGCATAATTTCCGGGTTATAGGATGAACAGTTATTATGAAAATTTTAAAGTCCCAAGCACTTTCCAAGCAAAGACACTTGGCACTTGGGGGCTAATGCATATCGAACGTTTCTATCTACAAGTTGCCGGTTCAAGTGAGTAAGCCGGAACTTAAGTCTACAACATATTCTATCATAAGTCGTAGACTTGGGGGCTAGAGCATGGTAAGAATAGCAAGATGACTATACAGTAAGCAAGAAGAAAGAAGAGTGGTACCTCAAACTTCTGCTGAATCTGGTTCACTGTCACGACCGGATTTTGGGATATAAATTCCCATAAAAACGGCCTGTGTGCTCACCAGCCCCAGGATTACTGTTAGCTGATGAGGCACCAACTTGATACAAGAATATCCAAGCAAGCACAAAAATATGTAGTACAAGACCATTTAGGCCTAGGAGTACAACAATCGGTTTCTAATGGTTGAGGGCGGAAGCGGTTGGGTACATCTGCGTCTATGGGACTCCATTTCCCACAAGAACAGCTGACCAGGATAACGCCTATCTTCGTGAGGCTGCAAACGTCAACACGTAGGCTCCGAGGTTGTCACCGCGTGGCTCGCCTCCGAGCGAGAAATCTGGCCAAGACAATAGCCAGGGACAAGCCAGTGAGTACGTTTGAATGTACTCGCAAACATTAGGAACACGGGTATAATATATCAAACATGCTCCGAGTTAAGCTAGATAAAACACACATCTGCCACGAAATATATGAAAGGTCATGATGCACACATATGGTTAAAATATACCAAAATAAAATACTGGGTGCCAAGCGAGTGTCTGAATGACTCCTCGAGCGGAAAATGCAGAAATAATAATACTGGTGCCAAACGAGTGTCTGAATGACTCCTCGAGCGGAAAATGCAGAAATAAAAATAATGCCGCAGTCGGGCGTCTGAGCGACACCACATAAAGGGCTTATAAGAAAAATAATTACAGTGAATATCCAGGAGGTAGGACCATCCCAGGGATACTCAATAATATACATAATATAAATGGTTAGTCCAAAATATAATAAAGATCACAATCCATACGTGTCATAGTCATAAACAAAATTTAGTACAGTCGTTTCTCCATCCGAAAAATCGATAATTTAGTCAGGCCGTATCTCCATCCGAATACCGTTACAGAGTTCTAGATGAATCGTTCTCCATCCGAACACCGTTACAAGACTCAACTCAGACTGTGGTTTCTACTCAAGAACATGACTATCTGACAGGATGTATCCTCTTCAGAGGGAGTACCATTTTCCACGAGTAACGGGTTTACTTAGTCCCTCTGGACTAATTCCGTCTATGGTCTTTTGATTGAAAACACGCCCGACCTGCACACACCAGCTTAACTCACCAGTGCCTGGAATCACCCACGACACCTGCCAAGCAAAACTCTAAGTGGGGAGGCTACAACCTCGACGTAGCATGGGATCACAAAATTTATACCGCGCGCAAACTGGGGGAAGCTATCCCCTTCGGCTACAACCGAAACACCCATGCCCCCGGACCGAATGACAGGCTTTAATCCGTGGCCACGGGACCTTCATCACGGCCTCTCTGTACGGTGTGTGCTTTGGACAGGGGTTGACAACCTACTGAACCATACCCTGTCCCTGTAGGGACAAGTGGTGGTACCGACAAAGAAGGAAGCTATTGATCAAGACTTGGTCTACCACCGACTCAGGTGCTCCAGGCACCCACCAAACACATCACCACTAGTGAAATAAATCATCACTCCTCGAGCCTCACCAAGCTATGCCGGGCATACTCGTCTCGACGAGGGATTAGGGACGAGCTCGTGTCTACCCAAGACCACGACTCTCCCGGCTTCCTACCGGTGTGCAAGAGAAACTCACGAGGATGACCCAAATCACTAGTGTATCCACCTGCTGACCACAAAACAACTCCAAAGTGCACTTATGCACGAGACTATATCGGCACATAAACTATCACACACTCCAAGTCAAAAGGTGTTGTGATCACATCCAAACACCACAACAGAATATTATGCCAGAGTTCAGAAATGCTTGCCTTCAAAAGTATGCAAAGGATGCACTTATTGGAAGCTTTCCTTTCCCTCCAAAAATCCTATTTTGCAAAATACACAAATACAAATATTTCAAACACGGTACCAAAACTTGTCTCAAATATTTTTGAAATAAATCTTAAAATAAACTAGATGAAATTTGAGAGAGGTAGGAAAAAGAATCAACTCATTTGGAGTTTTATTTTAAAAGTTATAGCCAGTCAAAGTTTAGTCAACTCTGTTTTTAAAATAAAACCAGAAAAAGGAAAACGCTTCGAGGGAAATACGCTTACGCAGGAGGGAAAACGCATTCGGGGTTTTGCGCCTTCACTTAACCAGAGAGAGGGCGGACGTGCGGGTCACTGACAGTGGGTCTAGAGGGCCCACTAGTCAGGTTTAACTGGTCTCCCTCTCCCTCCTTTCTCTGTGCCCGAACGGTGGCGAGGCTCCGGCGATCGCCGGCGACGAACGGCGGCTCCTCGAGGGCATCCAAGGGTGGGGATGGAACGGTCGGACCGAGGCGGTCCTCTGGGTGGTCGTTGGGTCGGCGGAGGTGGAAGGAATCGCCGGCGGCGAGCTCCGCGGCGGAGGAAAGCTACGGTGGTGAAGTGACTTTCGTGCTCTGGTGGTCTCCGATCGAGCTTGGGCAGCTGGGCAGCTCCGCAAGGCTACGGGGAGGATCTTTGTGGCGCTGGATTGGCGAATGGGTGGCCGGTTGCGACGAATCGCGCCGGGGGTTAGCGGCGGCCGAGCTGGCCGGAGTTGGGGAGGGCGGTCCTCTCCGGTCAATCTACTGCTAGGGGAGCTCTACGGGGTGGTTCTGAGGTCGCGTGAGTGCTCGGAGGGGCTCGGGGACCCTTTATATAGCGTGGCGAGGCTGGACCGTGGCGGTAGAAGATAGGATCGCCGGCGACAGCCGTTGCTGTAGTTGCAGGGCATCTTGGCGGCGACGAACACGTTCCGACGAGTGGGAGGATAAGCACGACCTGTGCTCTGAGGCAGCTGTCGTGCGCTGGTGGCTTGGGCGGCGCCGTCCGCGGCGGAATCCGCTGCCGACGCCGGCGTGCCGCCAAGGGCGCGGCCAGCGGTGCAGCAGGACGCCAGAGGGATCGTGGAGCAGGGGGGGCGGCTAGTGCGCGGCTCAGCGATGCAGAGGGAGCCAGGGTCGGGTCGCGTCGAGCGCGGCAGTGCGGCGTGTCGGCGTAGTGCGCGCGCGTGCAAAACGTGCGCTCTGGGCGTGCCCAGAGCACGCACGGCACCTGCTCGACGAAATGCCAGCGCGCTCTAGAGCTCGAGGGTGGAGCTGGCACTGCACAGGATGGAGGTAGGGGTAGCAAGTCATTCAGTGCACAAGGTGGAGAGGTCAGGGGTTCAAGTCCACCATGCAAACCAGATAGCTTGCCAAAAATGACTGTGCACACTAGGTGTTCGACAGAATGCCAGATGCACTTAGGCAACTCTTGGAGTGGCCAAAATCTCCAGATCAGTGTCTCTCTAGATGCAGGAGATGATGGCAAGGTTAGTTTGGCAAAGACAGAAAGTTGATAGTGCAAGTTTTGCAAAACACCAGTTTTGGACAGAAAGAAAAAGGGTTTAGAACATGCACTTCAAAACCTCCAATGAGCCCAATATCCTGGACTTAAGAGTTCGGTAGGGAGGGCTACAAGTAGGAGAAAGCTCAGGGTTATTAGGGCAAAGAAAAACATGGTTGTAGTACAAATCACCAAATTGGACCAGAATGCAAAAGAGGCTGATCCACTCAAATTTTCCAAGGGACATCACTGGGTTTTTGCTTGAAGATGAATGGTATGCATCCACTGACATCTCCAAACACTTGGAAGAATTTTCAGAAGAATATTTAAATGGGTTGCAGTGCAAAAGTGCCTACTGGACCAGATTGGAAAAGTTGGTGTAGAGCTCAAAATCTCCAATGGCCAAGAGGTATTTCTGCATGAAAGTGATGTGGAAACATCACATGACATCTCCAAATTTTGGTGGAAATTTTGAAAGCATTTATCAAATGGTTGCAGTGCAAAGTAGGCTCCAAATGCAAAAGAAATCATTTTAAAGGAATAAAGCTTTGAGTAAAATAAGCCTTGCAAATTTGGATCCACTGATGAGGAATTGATTTATAAAAGAGAGTAAACAAATCCAACAATACCTTTGAAGGTTTTTCCTACTTGAGGTAAAAATCCAGGGTCACAAAAGGTAAAACTTGACAATAATGGAAAAGTTTTATTCCCTGGCAACATTTTAATAAGTAAAACAAGGCCAAAATTTTGGGGTGTCACAACACTACCCCCCTTAAGAAAAATCTCATCCTCGAGATTTGTTAAAGGCTGTTTTGAACAAGAATTGTTTTGAAATAAAAATCTGTTTTTATCAAAGAAATCCTTCAACTGCACAAAACAAAACGGCTACAGTGAGAGGGCAATAAGTGATGTAAAACCACAGTGTGGCACACTGGTGTAGTGTGGAAAAATCCACGGTTAGGGAAAAACGAGACGTTTCTATGGGGATACAGTAATTTAGAATAAATTCTAAATTACTAATATATGTTGGTCGCACCCGAGAGCACAGTGCTCTCTCTGGCTGACAGGTGGGCCCAGGGCCCACTGTCGGCCTCTTCTCCTTCCTCTGGCCCTCTCTTCTCTCTCGCGCGTTCTCCCGCGCTTCCTCCACCGGCGATGCCTAGCTCGTAGGGCATCGAGGCCGTACCGTGGTAGTGCGCGGCGTGCTAGCTGCCGGTGCAGCGTGCACTCACCTCGCGGGCCAGGGCGCTGTCGGCACTGCTCGCGGGCTCGCCTCCGAACACCGGCGGCCGAGCGACGGGTGGCGCTGGTGGACCTCGCCCACCGTACACCGATCTCGCGCTATAAAACGGTCGCGGTGCTCCTCTCTTCTTCCTCACACCCGGCCTCGCTCCTACTCCTCCTTCCTTCTTCTCCATAGCTGCTGGCAGGAGCTCGAGCCGAGGCTCTAATGGCGGAGGCAATGCCGGACTGGTATGTGGTCCTGGTGTGTGGGGGCTTGGCGGTGCTGCTGGGGTTCTCCGTGCTCCTGTGCGCGATGATCCTGGACGATCGTCGTGATGCTGCTGCTCGAGTGTTAGCTCTTCGCGGTGGCGGCGATCATGTGGATTAGACGCGGCATCGGGGCTGACTGCTGTCGGAGTGCCGGGGCAGCTTGCGCTCGAATGAACACTCACAAGTCTCTCTCACTGAGACTGTGGTGTCCTCGAGTGTGGTTAGGTAGGCGCAAAAAGGTGCTCAGAGATTTGTAACAGTGCTCATGGTCGAGTGGTGGCTGAGAGTTTGCTGTAACGATGATGCGCGAATAATAATAAAAAAATCTATGCCGGGAAAAAGCACATATATGCAGCAATAACTCGGGGAAAAGAGATCTTCTCGAAAAACATGTTGCGAGAGAAGAAATAATTTAAAACGAAACTAACAGCGGCAACACCGCTCACAAAACAGGAATTAAAGAAAAATTGGATCCGTTGCATAAAGGTTTTTACGAACATGCTGCAACACATAAATACAAGTACTGGGACAATAAATACATCGGAGGCGTTTACAAAGAAAAGGGTAAAGCGACAGGGTCCTGAGAAAACGCTTCTGGCACCGGGGCACACTCCTCTTCTATCGGGGGAAGCGGGTTAACCAGTCGATGAATGCGCCCTTCTTGGTCAGGCCTCAGTGGTCTGCCAATAGCGATCCGAGGATTTAAATCAGCGAGGCTCTGGAGATAACCCATTACTCGCTGAGTTAAACGCTCCTGGGCAATGACGTACTGGGCAAGGTTGGCCAGTACTGGATCCCTCTCGATGCGCCCACCGGGAAAAGATGCAACTTCTCCGGGTGCTGCACGGCTCGGAAAATAATAGTACCCTCGCTCACTGGCATAGGGCACTGCGAATCGAAGGCGGGTGAGCGCCTCGTACGCAGCAGCTTCTATGGCCATCTGCGGAGTCGGCATGGATTTCCCCACGAAGGAGACTTCCGTTGGGTCTTGGTTTGGGTAGGCGGGAGGGATGTGCACCACTGCCCAATATTTCGAGGTGGAAGGAGTGATCCTCGATTTGAGCAACTCGTACTGGGGTGGACGGGTGGCGCTCATAGTACTGCAGGTAAAGTCCCACAATAATTTGACAAAGCTACCCGGGGTTGCGTCTGGGGTTCTCAGATAAATGCTGGGGGTCGACATGGCAAGGGGCGGCTGTGGGTGCTGCGCACAAAGGTGAGGGGTGCTCGGCAAGGTCACGAAGTGGCCTTTAAATAGCACCGGGGCTGGGATATCTACCGGGGTGAAAGGTAACTGGCTGACGATCCTGCACCCGGGTCAAAGCCACAGATATACATATCACATAAAGGTGACGCATTACTGTGGGCGTTGACGGGATTGGTCTAGGTAGCTGCGTCCGAAAAAAAATAAAAATGCAACTGTACGCCAACGTACACATGCATAGCTACTACTCCAAAAACAAGGGCGCTCAAACAGACAGCATGCAACAACAGCGATACAAGGCCACACATTACAAAGCGTAGAAAACTAAGGCTCGATACAAATTTGAGCGACTTAGTCTACTTCGTTAATGTCTAAGTGGGCTGGCCTTGCGGACGCCGATGCTTCTCCACGGCTCTCACCGTCAGGATTTGCTGGTTGAGGCTGAGGTGCTGCAGGGTCGGGGAGATGGTGATGACCATCCCGGGGGTTGTTGGCCCAAATCCCGTTGGAATGGGTTTCCAAAAGGCGACGAAGCGCTTCTGGGGTCACCAAAGTGCTCTGGTTGATGGCTGGCGCAGGCCTCAAGGGATCGATCGGGTGTCCGAACAGCACGACTGGGTTGTCGGTGTCGGGCTCCGCTTCTCTTCTCGCCGGGGCTCGACGAACCAGCTCTCCACGAGCTGCGATCAGATCGAGGGTGACCTGATCGAACAGTTGCTCTAGTGCACTTACATAGCGCACCAGATGCAACAGCGCAGGATCCGTCTCGTGGTCTCCGTCGGCAACTTGGGGCGGCCTACCATACCCGTCACGACTGGGGTAGTAGTGAAACGAGCGACAGTTAACTCTGGGCGACAGGTGCCGGAGTTGAACTATAGCTTCGCGGGCTGCTAGTTGGATGGCTTGTGGCTCAAAGGAAGTTGTCCTTCCAGTGAACCTGTAGGGGCGTTCTGGCGACAGACCCCTACCGTAGATGTGCACAGTGGCCCAATACTGACGGCTTTCACCGTACATGGGTCCCTGGTACACAACATACTCAGGAGGCTCTTCTAACGCGTAGGCACGGCGGGTGAGGTTTGCGAGCACGGTCACAAAACCTCCAAGGTTGGTTGTTGTGGTCTCGTTGTGAACAATGGGGCCAGGCATCGTGGCTGGGTTTGGGGGAAAGAGGCTGTGCTGTGCCGAGGCTAGCGTGCCCTTTTTATAGGAAAAGGGGACGGAGTCTTCCTCCGCACGCTGGCGATAGAGACGGGTTGGGTGTCGGTCACTGGCGCGTGAGCGACGGGCTAGGCTGATAGGTTGGGCACCGTCCGCCGAAAAAGGGCGTCGGGTCACTATGGGGCTACCTTATGCGGGAAGCTTGACCGGGGTTAGGCCAAGGTCTGATGGTTTGGTTAACCTAAGTTTATTGACCTGGCTAAGATAGGATTAGCCAATGGTCAGCCTGGCTCTGATACCAAGTCTGTCACGACCGGATTTTGGGATATAAATTCCCAGAAAAACGGCCTGTGTGCTCACCAGCCCCAGGATTACTGTTAGCTGATGAGGCACCAACTTGATACAAGAATATCCAAGCAAGCACAAAAATATGTAGTACAAGACCATTTAGGCCTAGGAGTACAACAATTGGTTTGCTAATGGTTGAGGGCGGAAGCGGTTGGGTACATCTGCGTCTATGGGACTCCATTTCCCACAAGAACAGCTGACCAGGATAACGCCTATCTTCGCGAGGCTGCAAACGTCAACATGTAGGCTCCGAGGTTGTCACCGCGTGGCTCGCCTCCGAGCGAGAAATCTGGCCAAGACAATAGCCAGGGACAAGCCAGTGAGTACGTTTGAATGTACTCGCAAACATTAGGAACACGGGTATAATATATCAAACATGCTCCGAGTTAAGCTAGATAAAACACACATCTGCCACGAAATATATGAAAGGTCATGATGCACACATATGGTTAAAATATACCAAAATAAAATACTGGGTGCCAAGCGAGTGTCTGAATGACTCCTCGAGCGGAAAATGCAGAAATAATAATACTGGTGCCAAACGAGTGTCTGAATGACTCCTCGAGCGGAAAATGCAGAAATAATAATACTGGTGCCAAACGAGTGTCTGAATGACTCCTCGAGCGGAAAATGCAGAAATAAAAATAATGCCGCAGTCGGGCGTCTGAGCGACACCACATAAAGGGCTTATAAGAAAAATAATTACAGTGAATATCCAGGAGGTAGGACCATCCCAGGGATACTCAATAATATACATAATATAAATGGTTAGTCCAAAATATAATAAAGATCACAATCCATACGTGTCATAGTCATAAACAAAATTTAGTACAGTCGTTTCTCCATCCGAAAAACCGATAATTTAGTCAGGCCGTATCTCCATCCGAATACCGTTACAGAGTTCTAGATGAATCGTTCTCCATCCGAACACCGTTACAAGACTCAACTCAGACTGTGGTTTCTACTCAAGAACATGACTATCTGACAGGATGTATCCTCTGCAGAGGGAGTACCATTTTCCACGAGTAACGGGTTTACTTAGTCCCTCTGGACTAATTCCGTCTACGGTCTTTTGATTGAAAACACGCCCGACCTGCACACACCAGCTTAACTCACCAGTGCCTGGAATCACCCACGACACCTGCCAAGCAAAACTCTAAGTGGGGAGGCTACAACCTCGACGTAGCATGGGATCACAAAATTTATACCGCGCGCAAACTGGGGGAAGCTATCCCCTTCGGCTACAACCGAAACACCCATGCCCCCGGACCGAATGACAGGCTTTAATCCGTGGCCACGGGACCTTCATCACGGCCTCTCTGTACGGTGTGTGCTTTGGACAGGGGTTGACAACCTACTGAACCATACCCTGTCCCTGCAGGGACAAGTGGTGGTACCGACAAAGAAGGAAGCTATTGATCAAGACTTGGTCTACAACCGACTCAGGTGGTCCAGGCACCCACCAAACATATCACCACTAGTGAAATAAATCATCACTCCTCGAGCCTCACCAAGCTATGCCGGGCATACTCGTCTCGACGAGGGATTAGGGACGAGCTCGTGTCTACCCAAGACCACGACTCTCCCGGCTTCCTACCGGTGTGCAAGAGAAACTCACGAGGATGACCCAAATCACTAGTGTATCCACCTGCTGACCACAAAACAACTCCAAAGTGCACTTATGCACGAGACTATATCGGTACATAAACTATCACACACTCCAAGTCAAAAGGTGTTGTGATCACATCCAAACACCACAACAGAATATTATGCCAGAGTTCAGAAATGCTTGCCTTCAAAAGTATGCAAAGGATGCACTTATTGGAAGCTTTCCTTTCCCTCCAAAAATCCTATTTTGCAAAATACACAAATACAAATATTTCAAACACAGTACCAAAACTTGTCTCAAATATTTTTGAAATAAATCTTAAAATAAACTAGATGAAATTTGAGAGAGGTAGGAAAAAGAATCAACTCATTTGGAGTTTTATTTTAAAAGTTATAGCCAGTCAAAGTTTGGTCAACTCTGTTTTTAAAATAAAACCAGAAAAAGGAAAACGCTTCGAGGGAAATACGCTTACGCAGCAGGGAAAACGCATTCGGGGTTTTGCGCCTTCACTTAACCAGAGAGAGGGCGGACGTGCGGGTCACTGACAGTGGGTCCAGAGGGCCCACTAGTCAGGTTTGACTGGTCTCCCTCTCCCTCCTTTCTCTGTGCCCGAACGGTGGCGAGGCTCCGGCGATCGCCGGCGACGAACGGCGGCTCCTCGAGGGCATCCAAGGGCGGGGATGGAACGGCCGGACCGAGGCGGTCCTCTGGGTGGTCGTTGGGTCGGCGGAGGTGGAAGGAATCGCCGGCGGCGAGCTCCGCGGCGGAGGAAAGCTACGGTGGTGAAGTGACTTTCGTGCTCTGGTGGTCTCCGATCGAGCTTGGGCAGCTGGGCAGCTCCGCAAGGCTACGGGGAGGATCTTGGTGGCGCTGGATTGGCGAATGGGTGGCCGGTTGCGACGAATCGCGCCGGGGCTTAGCGGCGGCCGAGCTGGCCGGAGTTGGGGAGGGCGGTCCTCTCCGGTCAATCTACTGCTAGGGGAGCTCTACGGGGTGGTTCTGAGGTCGCGTGAGTGCTCGGAGGGGCTCGGGGACCCTTTATATAGCGTGGCGAGGCTGGACCGTGGCGGTAGAAGATAGGATCGCCGGCGACAGCCGTTGCTGTAGTTGCAGGGCATCTTGGCGGCGACGAACGCGTTCCGACGAGTGGGAGGATAAGCACGGCCTGTGCTCTGAGGCAGCTGTCGTGCGCTGGTGGCTTGGGCGGCGCCGTCCGCGGCGGAATCCGCTGCCGACGCCGGCGTGCCGCCAAGGGCGCGGCCAGCGGTGCAGCAGGACGCCAGAGGGATCGTGGAGCAGGGGGGCGGCTAGTGCGCGGCTCAGCGATGCAGAGGGAGCCAGGGTCGGGTCGCGTCGAGCGCGGCAGTGCGGCGTGTCGGCGTAGTGCGCGCGCGTGCAAAACGTGCGCTCTGGGCGCGCCCAGAGCACGCACGGCACCTGCTCGACGAAATGCCAGCGCGCTCTAGAGCTCGAGGGTGGAGCTGGCACTGCACAGGATGGAGGTAGGGGTAGCAAGGCATTCAGTGGACAAGGTGGATAGGTCAGGGGTTCAAGTCCACCATGCAAACCAGAGAGCTTGCCAAAAATGACTGTGCACACCAGGTGTTCGACAGAATGCCAGATGCACTTAGGCAACTCTTGGAGTGGCCAAAATCTCCAGATCAGTGTCTCTTTAGATGCAGGAGATGATGGCAAGGTTAGTTTGGCAAAGACAGAAAGTTGATAGTGCAAGTTTTGCAAAACACCAGTTTTGGACAGAAAGAAAAAGGGTTTAGAACATGCACTTCAAAACCTCCAATGAGCCCAATCTCCTGGACTTAAGAGTTTGGTAGGGAGGGCTACAAGTAGGAGAAAGCTCAGGGTTATTAGGGCAAAGAAAAACATGGTTGCAGTACAAATCACCAAATTGGACCAGAATGCAAAAGAGGCTGATCCACTCAAATTTTCCAAGGGACATCACTGGGTTTTTGCTTGAAGATGAATGGTATGCATCCACTGACATCTCCAAACACTTGGAAGAATTTTCAGAAGAATATTTAAATGGGTTGCAGTGCAAAAGTGCCTACTGGACCAGATTGGAAAAGTTGGTGTAGAGCTCAAAATCTCCAATGGCCAAGAGGTATTTCTGCATGAAAGTGATGTGGAAACATCACATGACATCTCCAAATTTTGGTGGAAATTTTGAAAGCATTTATCAAATGGTTGCAGTGCAAAGCAGGCTCCAAATGCAAAAGAAATCATTTTAAAGGAATAAAGCTTTGAGTAAAATAAGCCTTGCAAATTTGGATCCACTGATGAGGAATTGTTTTATAAAAGAGAGTAAACAAATCCAACAATACCTTTGAAGGTTTTTCCTACTTGAGGTAAAAATCCAGGGTCACAAAAGGTAAAACTTGACAATAATGGAAAAGTTTTATTCCCTGGCAACATTTTAATAAATAAAACAAGGCCAAAATTTTCGGGTGTCACATTCACCATACCGATCTCTACATCCCGGCTCTTGTGCACTTGGCTGACATAGCCGGAGACGATCTCTCCGATGTTCAGATTGGCGTAGTCGGTGAGGTCCAGATTAACCCGACGGTGCTGTAGCAACTCCTCCTTGGCGGAGCACCTGGCCAGCGCAGTAGGCCTCCCCGGATCAACAAATTCCGTCTGGGTGATTACCACGTCCGGGTCATTGACCGGCTGAGCCGAGCTGGAGGTCTCCGGGTTAGCAGAAGCCTTTGCAGTTGCCTTGTCGGTTGGAGCGGTGGCTTCGGGAGCGGAGGCAGCTGGCGGTTCTTGAGCTGCTACCTCCGGTTCAGGCAAGTCCGGCTCTCCGACCGGCTTGTTCTTCTTCGCCCTCTTGGTGAACTTTGCCTGGGCACTGAAAGGACAAAAAGGTTAGTACAAAGGTATGAGCAAAGGTAAGCACAACAAAGAGATGATCATTGTTACCCGGGTACGGTCTTGAAGGCCGGCAGGCTTGATTGCATCGAGTCACCAGAGGAGGGTGAGGTTTCCTGATAGTTTGAATCAGAAGAATTGAGCGGTTGACGTATAACACCTGCCAAAGGATGAAAAGGGTACAAGTTGGAGATAACCTCGGTTCAGTGTTTCCTCGATGCGTCGGGTAAGCCGGAAGATAGGTCCGCGTCCTTATTGGTCCGGGTGTGCCGCCGGCTCTCATGAGTCTGTCGCTTCAAAAGAAATTGAGGATCTTGATAAGCTAAAGGATGTGAAAATCTTACTTTCCGAGTTACCCTTCGGACTTTCAGCCTTGGCAAGGGCTCCGAGTCGGAGGAAAGTAACATTACCTCTTCAACCACCGCGTTACTTGCTCCGGTGTCATCCTGTTGATGAACAGTGTTGATAAGGTGGACAGAAATAAATAACAAATACAACAAGAGCTTACAGGTTCAGGGGTTACCTCTGACTCGGAGCAGTCGCTTAGTTGCAGCAGCTCTGAAGCAGTAGGCCTACTTCCCTTCTTGCGGGGAGCGGCTCTCTTGGCGGCTTTGTTCGCCTTCCTGGCCTTCTTGGCCGCTTCATGGTCATATTTGACCTTCCAGAATTTGTCATCAGCCTGAAAAATATAATGATGATTTCTTAAAGATTCAGATGAAAGTTATCTACAGAAGAAGATAAGATGTTTAGATCAGCGGCTTACTGCTGGGGCTGGGTTGGTCTTGCAGAAGGGGGCTAACCCGGTCCTCCCGCAATCTGCCAAGCTCTCGTTCAAGAGAGCCTTGGTCATGTCCTCAGCAACGTTTTCAGGGAGATCGTTGCGGCTGTGTCGCAGGGGATCATCTTTCCGGCCTGTGTACTCACACATTAAGCTGGGGCGGCAGCTCAAGGGGATCACCCGCCACGAGATCCAGACCCGGACCAGGTCAATTCCGTTGAGACCATTGCCTAGGAGAGCCTTGATCTTGTTGATGGTGGGGAGCAGAGGTTGGCGCTCCGCCTGAGTTAACTTGTCAGACAGAGGGTGAGTTGGTTCCAGACGTGAAGGGCAAAAGCTGGGCAGCGGGCTCTCGTCAGCCGGCGACGTGTCTTGGCAATAGAACCACGTCTGGTTCCAGTCCTTTGGGTGACTCGGCGGCTCGGCGTAAGGGAAAAGGCAGTCTCTCCGTCGCTGAATGGAGATTCCGCCAAGTTCCAAACTTGGCCCGTTGGCGCACTTGTTCTGGCGGTTCAGGTAGAAGAGCTCTCTGAAGAGTAGCAGGCTGGGCTCTTCTCCAAGATAAACCTCGCAGAACACTTGGAAATTGCATATGTTGGACACCGAGTTGGGTCCTATATCTTGTGGCCGCAGGTCAAAGAAATTCAGTACATCCCTGAAGAACTTTGAGCCGGGCGGTGCGAAGCCCCGGCTCATGTGATCCGCAAAAATCACCACCTCCCCGTCCTTTGGCTGTGGTCTCTCCTCTGACGGGTCAGGGGCACGGTAGGACATGACGTCCTTCTTAGGCAGGTAACCCGACTTTACAAAATCCGCTAAGGTCTCATCGGTGACATTGGACCTCATCCAGTTGCAAGTGATGGATGCTTTAGGAGCTTTGGGAGGCATGGTGAAAGTCGGCAGCCTATGATAAAAGGAAACGTCCGGTTTAATTATAAGCCGGAGGAAATCTACAGTTCAATGTTAAAGTGGCGGCTTATGTTGGGGACTAATGACATATATCTAGGTGCATCGGGTTATTTAAGCTGCCCGAGGTATTGAGAGTAATTCGATTGTCTACGGCCTTATCACAGATGAGCCGGAAAATTCTATGGCGCATGGCCTCCTTTGAGCCAGAAGGTTCTACGGCGCGTGGCTTCTTTAAACCGAAAATGTAAACCGCCAAGACTCAACAGGTGCAGTTTTTTTACTAAGTGTGGTGAAAACAGGTTTCACACATTGCATTAAATAATTTGGATCAAAACGGTCGGCTAAAAGGAAAGTTTCTAGACCTAAAAACAGACGCAAGGGAAGTTCTTGGGCTCGAACGGAGCCTTTATGCAGTAAAAAGAGGTCTACTTGCATTTGAAATGGGTGCTAAACAGCTACCGCAGTGATTCTATACAAGGCTGAGATCAAAAAAGGGCAGTAAAAATAAAAACTACCAAGAACTCGTGGGCGACGGCGAAGAACACGGAAGAACGGTAGGAGCTTAACGTAGATCTGTTCTACGAGGAGGAAGGAGCTTACAGATGCAGATGTGCTGCGAGAGTTCGCCGCGTTTCTCTGGACGTTTCAGGGTGATGCAGCGGCCAAGCTTGATGAAGACGCGGAGCTCTGTTGCGGCGGCGGCGGCGGCGGAGCTCGAGCAGCACGGGAGCAGCGAGAGGAATAGGATGACTGAAGGGGGAGAATGGAAAGACCCAAGGGTCGGACTACTTATAAGGGCAAGCTCATAAGTGAGCGCGAGAAACGAGGAGACCACGGCGTGGTTATCTCCCCATAAAACGCCTCGATTTTCGGGATGGCAGTAAAGATAAGATCCGTTGCGGATCTGGTGGAATAAAAAATGGACTTAATGGAAGATGACGTCACGGCGGATTACCCGGAGTCCAGAGGATGACGTCACGCCGGGTTATGGCCTTCACACAATTGTAAGCCGGAGATTTTCTGTCGAAAGAATTGAAGATTGACATGAGCCGGTTCAAATCAATCTGGGGCCTAATGTTGAGGATATAGACCTTAGAGTCACCCGCTAGAAGGGGCCGGGTTACTCATAATGGTCATCGCCAGAAGCCCGGCGACAAGCTTGAAGATGGTGGGCCAAAGATGGGCTTAAGACCCGGATATGGCTTAAGGCCCGTAGTTACAACCATCATTATGGTAGAACTTGTAGTGTAAGGCAAGAATAGTTGAGAGTCCGAGCCGGACACTCCTATGAGCCGGCCGGGACTCTAAGAGCTGCTGGGCGTCAGCCTCCCTATATAAAGGGACGACCCGGCAGCAGTTTAGGGACAAGAAAAGATCTCATCGAGAGCCGGGCATAGCAGTTAAGCTCCCTGGTCATCGAAACCCTAAGCAATACCACCTCAACTGGACGTGGGCTTTTACCTTCACCGTAAGGGGCCGAACCAGTATAAACCCTCGTGTTCCTTGCCCCGTTAACCCCTTCAAGCTTCCTAGCGGCGATGGCTCCACGACTAAGTCCTAGCTTGAGGACATCTGCCGTGACAATTCCACGACAAGAAGGGTTGGGAGACATAGGATCTTCATCCAACCGCCTGAAATTGTCAACTGACCCAAATGACAAAAGTCACGCGACTTGCATGCAGACATGCCTTTATATTCAGTACCATCATCGTACCTGCTTAGCACTGCTCCTGAATCCATCAAGCTAAACAACGTGCCACTCATAATTCCAAACTTGTTGCTCAAGTACGAATCTGATATGATGCTGATATTACTAAAACAGATAACATTTAATTAGTCAGCTAATGTTCCTATTTTACTTTTGAAAAGCACGTGCAACACATATAGAGAGACAGTAGGGAGTTGCTTTCTTAATGCGCTCTGGTTCATCATGTGTGGGCACTACGCAACGAATATTTTATTATCCAAAATCTGCTTGCTCTTCTTTAGCATGTTCCTCTTCCGTTCTTCTTTAATAAGTACTCTCTCCGTTCCTAAATACAAGTCTTTGTATAGATTCCACCATGGACTACATATGGAGCAAAATGAGTGAATCTACACTCTAAAATGTATCTGGATACATCTGTATGTGATCCATAGTGGAAATCTCTACCAAGACTTATATTTTGGAACAGAGGGAGTATGATAGTAGTACAATATGTTCCTTGTAGTGAAGATGAGCAGGGACATTTGCAGTGTAGAGGTCTATACGGCCGGTTGTGATGGACACTTTGAACTCTTCAGGCCTCTTTGATTCGTAGGATTTTGTAACGCCCATGATGCGCCTATATCTCCCACGTGTCGAGGCACGACTTAGAGGCAGAACTGCATTGTGTTTTTGTCGCAAGAAGGGTCATCTTCACACAATCCCATGTAATGAACAAGAATGGGATAAAGAGTTGGCTTACAATCGCCACTTCACACAATACATAAATATAATTCGTACATCATCCAAAATACACACATAGACCGACTACGGTCAAAATCCAAATGAAAATGAGATAACCCCAAATGCTAGATCCCCGATCGTCCCAACTGGGCTCCACTACTGATCATCAGGAAAAGACACATAGTAACGACCACGTTCCTCGTCGAACTCCCACTTGAGGTCGATCCCGTCATCTGCACTGGCATCGTCGGCACCTGCAACTATTTTGGTAGAATCTGTGAGTCATGGGGACTCAGCAATCTCACACCCACGAGATCAAGACTATTTAAGCTTATAGGAAAGGATGGTGTA
Organism: Triticum aestivum; assembly: GCF_018294505.1. Taxonomy (NCBI): domain Eukaryota; kingdom Viridiplantae; phylum Streptophyta; class Magnoliopsida; order Poales; family Poaceae; genus Triticum; species Triticum aestivum. Next base: position 245,328,265 of record NC_057796.1, on the reverse strand, counting down.
ATGAGGTGGAGCTGCAGCAGGCACTAAGCATATATAGTGGCTAACATACGCAAAAGAGAGCGAGAAGAGAAGCAACGGAACGGTCGTCATCTAGCAATGACCAAGAAGTGATCCTGAGCTCCTACTTACGTCATTCATAACTCAAACCGTGTTCACTTCCCGGACTCCGCCGAGAAGAGACCATCACGGCTACACACGCGGTTGATGTATTTTAATTAAGTCAAGTGACAAGTTCTCTACAACCGGACATTAAAAAATTCCCATCTGCCTCATAACTGCGGGCACGGCTTTCGAAAGATAATACCCTACAGGGGTGTCCCAACTTAGCCCATCATAAGCTCTCACGGTCAACGAAGGATAAACCTTCTCCCGGAAAGACCTGATCAATCTCGGAATCCCGGTTTACAAAACATTTCGACAATGGTAAAACAAGACCAGCAAAGCCGCCCGATGCGCTGACAAATCCCGATAGGAGCTGCACATATCTCGTTCTCAGGGTACACCGGATAAGTAAAGCTACGAGTAAAACCAGTCCTCGAGTGTCCCCGTGGTGGCCCCGCAGGCTGCTCTGTTCGGGCCAACACTCGAAGGAGCACTGGCCCGGGGGGGTTAAAATAAAGATGACCCTCGGGCTCGCGAAAACCCGGGGGAAAAGGCTTAGGTGGCAAATGGTAAAACCAAGGTTGGGCCTTGCTGGAGGAGTTTTATTCAAGGCGAACTGTCAAGGGGGTCCCATAAGTCACCCAACCGTGTAAGGAACGCAAACTCAAGGAACATAATACCGGTATGACGGAAACTAGGGCGGCAAGAGTGGAACAAAACACCAGGCATAAGGCCGAGCCTTCCACCCTTTACCAAATATATAGATGCATTAATTAAATAAGAGATATTGTGATATCTCAAAATATCCATGTTCCAACAAGGAACCAGCTTCAACTTCACCTGCAACTAGCAACGCTATAAGAAGGGCTGAGCAAAAGCGGTAACTTAGCCAAACAACGGTTTGCTAGGAAAGGATGGTTAGAGGTTGTCATGGAAAAAATATGGGAGGCATGATATAGCAAGTGGTAGGTATCGCAGCATGGCAATAGAGCGAACAACTAGCAAAGCAAAGATAGAAGTGATTTCGAGGGTATGGTCATCTTGCCTGCAAGGTTCTCAGAGTTGTCGAAAGCTTGATCCTCGTAAGCGTACTCAACAGGTTCCTCGTTCACGAACTCGTCTCCCGACTCTACCCAAGACAAGAACACCAGCAATGGAACCACAATCAATCATGGGAAATGCACAAGCAACATGATGCAATACATGAATGATATGCAAGATATGATATGCGATGCATATGCGTGCTCCAGAAGGAAAATGATGAACAAGGCAGTAACTTGGCAAACCAAGCATTCCATTGAAAATATGAGATGATTTCGGTCGAAATCGATATAAAGATCACCGGAAACGGATGCACGGTTTGCAAATGGCAAGCAAAACAAGAATGACACGAATCTGCAATTAACAGAATGATAGCACTTAGAATGCATCAAGAAACTATGCTACATCACTCCAACATAGCAACAAAACATATGGCAGTAATCTACAGTAGATTCTTGACAAAAGATGAACACTGAGCTACGGCTAGATCACACCACAGCAGGTTCAAACAAGCATGGCAAAAGTGCAAAAGATAACAGGTTCACAGACTTGGTGAAATTACTGGACATGACTGAAACCGCATCAGGTAGCAATGTTCAGAGCACGAAAACAACATGCTACAGGAACTTAACGTGGCAAAACAAGGCATGGCAGTATTCTACTAAATGCATATGACAAAAGTCTCTTACTGAGAATAAGACAAAAAGGACCAGAAGATATGATGGCAACCATGTAAACATAGCAAGTTTCGTTAACAGGTTTCAGATTTAACAGAAAACAGAGCATGGCAGAAACAATAATATGAAGGCATCTTGGTGAGCTTTATGCACTCACTACAAAGCAATGCATGACAAAACAAGCATACCTACAGCAAGATGGCATGTTTATGAAGCCATCCATGGCAAGAACAAAAGCATAGCATGTATGAAACAACTACAACAAGCTTGGCAAAATTGAATATCATGTTAACAATCTTCCAGAATTATTTTATAGCAAAAGTAGAGCAAGATTGAGCCATGCTATGGCACTCCATAATTGCAAACAAGGGCAGGAATGGATCAATTACAACAATATCTACAAAACATCCTTAGTGAACATCTCCAAAATATGCATGGATCTCTCTGTAGCATCAAGTTTACATGGCACCAAAATAACAGCAGACAAAGACTTACGAGAAATTACAAAGTCCCTGAAATCAGAAACATTACGGAGCCTAGTTTGCATGCTTGTGCTAGTCACCACAGAGATCAAAAAATACATGGCATACACCCCTGGAAAGATGGCATGGCATACAACAAAACACATGTAGAGCTCATGCCCATAATATGCACAGATTAAATGCAACAAAAATAACAAAACTCCAAGTTCTGATAAGTAACAGAAGATAATAGCAAGTAGCACTCTTCCACCAGAGATTTGGGCATCCAGATGGACTCTAATGAACATGGTGCAATATAACAAAATGAAGAGCATCATGAGACGAATATTTCGATATATTACACGCATGAAACAGAGCTATATGTAGAGAGTTACGATGTGTTGAACAGGGGCATGCACCGTGAAATAAAATGACTTGAGAGAAATATTGAGAGGGAGAGGAGTCAACCTCCCGTTGACTGGATCGGGATCTCGGGCTCGGGCTCGAGGTCGCCGGCCGGAGCTCGCTCGCGGTGAGGGAGGAGGGCGAGGGCAGCGCTCGGAGGAGGAGGCGCCGGCGGCTGGGCGCGCGGGAACGGCGGCGAGGCGGCGGCAGAGGCGCGGGGGCGCTGGAGGATGACGGCGGGCGGCGCGCGGGCGGGGCGCCGTGGGCTCGGGGGCTGGAGACGGGCTCGCGGGCCGCGGCGGCGGGCCGTGGCGGGCTGCCACGTGGCGGCCCCTGGTTGGTCGCCGGCGGCGGCGGATAAACGTCCGGCGCCGGGCGGACGTGTCCGGCGCGCGGAGGGAGATGGCTAGGGTTTGGACTGCGGGAGGATTTCGGGAAAGACACTAATTTATAGGTAGAGGGAGCTAGGAGAGTCCAAATGAGGTGCGGTTTTCGCCCACACGATCATGATCGAACGACCTAGAGCATGGAAGAGAGTTTGGTGGGTTTTGGGCTGTTTAGAGAGGGGTTTTTTCTGCACACCCAAACGGACTTTGCGGTTACCCGGTTAACCGTTGGAGTACCAAACGACCTCCAAATGGAACGAAACTTGACCGGTGGTCTACCGGTGGTATACCAAGGCCACTTGACAAGTCTCGGTCCATTCCAAGAACGTTAAACACCCGCTCACGAAAGAAAACAAGAGGGGTGCGCCGGAGGAGGTGGGAGTGCCGGATTGCAAAATGGATAACGGGGAAAATGCTCGGATGCATGAGACGAACACGTATGCAAATGCAATGCACATGACATAATATGAGATGCATGACATGAACAAAATGCAAAACGACAAACAAAACCCGACCACGAAGGGAATATCATAACACATAGCCAAAAATGGCAAGAGTTGGAGTTACAAATATGGAAAGTTACATCCGGGGTGTTACATATTTTGTAAACATGGGAATAGGATTTGTAGTGGCCTGCCCACTTGAATCCTATAAGAATAGCAAGGAAATGCGGGGAGCTGTGTCGCCTTTGAGAGTTACACTGATATTGACAGTACCGCACCTTCAGTTGAAGAGAGCTGGTATCCGAAGCCTTTCTAGTCGTACCGGCAATACTAGCACATATATTCCAGCAAGTTCCACTTTGCTTATTTTACTCTGATGCTTACGGTTTTCCCGTTATATCTACACTATGATCCGTGTAGCTGCTTTGTGTCACACTAGCAGCAGTCCACTCTTGAAGCTAAACACTGCAATGAATTACAAAATTGGCACCAAGGCATTGAGTGCCATTCTGGATGCAATGAAACTCATACGCTCCCCACCTGTTGACTCTTGTTCAGAATATGATCCTAATGACTCTTGTTCAAAATTACCACATGTAGAGAGACAACATGGAATTGCATTTCTTTGGGCGCTGTGATTCATCATGAGTGGGCAACCAACATTGTATGCAATTAAGTTGAACCTCAAGAATATGCTTCCTCTTCTGTTCTTTAACATGTTCCTCTTTTGTTATTCTATATTTAGTACATATAGTATGTTCCTTGTCAGGAAGGGGAGCAGGGACATCTGCAGTCAACAGCTGATAGAGCTGGCCTGTACGTGATCGATAGGCTTTCAATTACTAGCGGCAATACAACACCGTATTTTCAAGCCAGTTCCACTTTCCCGATTTATATATTGTGGTTATGGTGTAGCCCTTTTATGTACACTATGATCTGCCTAGTTGCTGTGTGCTCTTGTTATCATGGTTTGTCTATAAACTCTCTATACAGTATATTTTGAACCTATCATCTGCCAACTATCCTTACTTCTGGAGCCTATTTTTTTGTGTACTTGTGCCAGATTATATAAATGCACGCACCATATTACAGCACACATGAGCTCTCTCATCAGAATCCAGTGATAGCACACAAGTGTTTACAGGGGTGCCCCTATATTAGAATATCCTCTACATTACAAAGATAATCTCACAACTATTTATGTTTTCATGATTCTCAGATATTATACGTAATTACTGTGAATATCAGAACCCGTGCATCAGAAGAATATTGTGGAACACTGCAATGACTTACAAAATTGGCACCAAGGCATTGAGTGCCATTCTGGATGCAATGAAACTCTTACGCTCCCCACCTGTAGATTCTTGTTCAGAATATGATCCTAATGACTATTCTAACCTCGAGGAGTAAAAGTCAGATGACCTGTCATGTTCACCCATCAAGGTGCATGTTCTTATTTGGCAAGGTTTTATTGATTGCGTGTATCTTGCATATGTTGTCTTGCATTTCTTCTACTTTGTTGCACCGCCATCTGCTTAGTTTACTCATCATATATGTCAAGATGCCATGCCCATCCATTATCAATACATATTCCATCTGTCATCGTACAATGTTTTTCCACTCAAATGTTGTTCTTGTGCATCAGACATCAAAAAGGAAGAGGGTGATTGTCGAACCAAAAGGAGCACCAGCAAAGTCCTTGAAAAACGTGCTTGTGCCGAAGAAATCAGACATCACCCCACTTATATTGGTTGTAAAACCAGTGATACAAAACGTAGGACCGACTCAAGCAGACTGTACCCATACTCCACTGGCCACACCACTAGCCCCACCACACATGACCTACACTCCAGCAAAAGGTATGCCGATTTCAGTTGCCATAGCACCAGCCGTACCACAGAAAAATCACACTCCAGCAAAAAGTATAGCAAGTCCACCGGCCAAAGACCTATCCCAACTGCAGAGATGGCCAATTCCTGCAGACTGGAACCCCATTCCAGTTATTCCGAGTTTAAAAGACAATGCTTTCAATGTTGTTAGGGACTACGTGCATATATTCCCATCATTGGAAGATTATAGTGAAGACAAACACCATTTTCACATCTTCCTGTCCCACTTACGTGTAAGTGCTATTATTGATGGTGATTATTTTCCTGTTTTCTGCTGACTGAACACATCAATGATTTACATTACATTGTTGTAAGTAGGCGAGGGTCAATCTGGATAGTCATGACGAGCAAAGCTTCCTTGCGCTTTTCATGGAAGCATTGCAGCAGTATTGGTGTTACCTGAGGAAATCACACTTTGATGGCAAGTCTATAACCGAATTTCTGGTGAAGTCTCCTGTGCTAAATTTAGAAGACATTGAATGGAGAAACCTTGTTATGCACTGGTCTCGTTCCGAGGATGAGGTACTGTCTATGATATCGCACCACAATTTGAACTTCTACTTTTCTGCATGTGCCTTACGGATCTTTTTTGCAGGAAATCTACTCGAAAAAGAATTCCAGTTTGAAAAGAACGACAGGATATCGCAAATATGCTGCCCGCTGCTTTGCTCTTGTTAGTACTTGTTGTCTTGTATCACTGTACTTGCATACATACCTGGTTCATTATGTGACAGCAGTATGCATGATAGCTTGCTTAACAATTGTTCGCCCCCAAATTATTTGATCTGTATGAATGGTTACATTAGTGTAGAATATATCCAATGCTAATGAAATTTTTTAGCTCTGCATTGTTCTTGTAAGTACCTGCTGTCCTTTATCAGTGTACTTATATTGACAGGTAGTTGTTCATGTACCATCACTCTGCAGCTTATTTTCCTTTGCCCTCCATTTTCTACACATAAGATCTATATTTACTCTTACCATAAGGTTGGATGACACCGATGGTACTGAAGAAGTTTAGCTCTGTATTGCTCTTGGTTGTACCTTTTGCCTGTATAGCTGTAATTACATTTATAGCTACTTGGTTATGTACCATCACTCTTCATCTTATCTTAAATATTCTCCATTTTCTTATATTGTCACATCTATATTTACTCTTAACAAAATGTAGAATAAAGGCAATGCTTATCAAGAAGATTATGTGGTAAACTTCTTGAATTGCCCCCCCCCCATCTACATGGACAAGGGCTTTATAGAGCCTGCCTTCACCAATAATTTAAGTTTGTCCTTCTCAAGCCTTCAAACTTTGTTGTGTATATTTGGTTAGGCATGACTGCAACAGCTGTTTATTTTTGGTGTTTGCATCAAGTTGCATGTTTAAAGTTTATTATGTACTCCAGTTCATAAACAAAAGTTGTCCTTCTCAATTTAAGTTTTCAGTTGTACAACCAAGTTCCTTCTTCATACCATGTAAATTAAACTATACAGAGCAAGTGATATTATTTTGCCAATCTGAAATGGGATAAATTGACAGCATACTAACCATTGATACTTATGAGTTCTTGATCTGTAATCCAGTGGTGTCGTGAAGCTGCCAACTCCTTCACAATGTCATTTCCTGCCATGTCTTGACCTGAACAATACCATATTGTGTTAATGCTATTCTAAATTGTGTCACTTTATTCATCAGTAAGAAATGTGATGAATTGTCAGCACTGATACTTATGTGTGCAAAACCTGTCATCTGTCTGTTTGTTTATCTTTCAGAGTGAGGAGGATATAAGTGTCAAACAAGTGCAGTCTCACCAGCTTGCTCAGCTGCTTGCGCTGCAGCTCCCGAGCAGGGCTAACCTTTCTTGAACTCTATTGAAGTGCTGTCAGTTTTGTATATTATTTTGTCGACGTGTTTAGTTGCACTGGTGGCGATCTTTGATGCCCGGTGTATGTAATCTGCTGTCTGCTTGTGCTTTATTATCATAGTGGTGAACTTTGATGCCGAGTGGATGTAATATGCCGTAATTTCTTTATTGTATAGTCTAGGTTTTTTCTTATTCACGATGCTGGAGTTATTTTACTGTATATATATATATATCATGTCTTCGCAGTAAACCGGCCAAACCGTAAAATTACGGTACATAATCGGGCCGTCATGCAAATCACCATGTATGATCCGCATCATGGGCCCCGTCATCTTGGTCCGTTAACAGACCTAAATGTAAACTGGCCCACTAGTAGATTCGAGCCTTTAATAGGCCGAGTAAACCGCCGGCCCTATTTTCCCAAGAAAACTCAATGGGCCTTTAGGAGGCTGAAAACTAGGTTGGGCCTGAAACGTGCCGAACAGCTCATGGGCCGGCAACAGGCCGAAATAGACCCCGGCCCATGATTGTGCCAATCAAATCATGGGCTTATAAAAGGCCAAAATTGTCTTGGTCCTTGTTTGGCCCAATCAGATTATCGGCTGCGAGCAGGCCGGATGCAAGCCGGGCCGTTGTTAGGCCCAACTATATGACGGGCTTTTAACAGGCCAAAATTAATATAGGGCTGAAATGTTAAACGGGCCTTAACAGGCCGAAACTAATATCAGGCCGAATTACTAAATGGGCCTTTAGCAAGTGGGCCCAAAAGCATAGCGTCCAGTTGACGGGCCGAATCTGATATGGGCAATAATTTAGCCCAAAGCCTCTTAAAGGGTCGGACCTGATCTGGGCCGTAATTTGGCCCAGAACCTGGTAGGCTTTTAACGGGCTGAATGTCATATGGACCACTATTAGGCCCGGAATGTGGCAGGCCATTAATGGACCGGATCAAATATGGGCCGGCATTTGGCCCAAAACATGGCAGCCAGTTAATGGGTTGGCCTACTAGGGTCCTCAAAATCTTGTGGGCCTACAGCTGGGCCGGCCCATTAATGTCGGCGAAATCTCGTGGGCCTTTAGCTGGGCCGGCCCATTATGGTCCACAAAAATCTTGTGGGCCTTCACCTGGGCTGGCCCATTATGGCCCGCAAAAATCTTGTGGGCCTTTACCTGGGCCGGCCCATTATGGCCCGCAAAATCTTGTGGGCCTTTAGCTGGGCCAGCCCATTATGGTCCGCAAAATCTCGTGGGCCATTAGCTAGGCCGGCCCATTATGGTCGGGAAAATCTTGTGAGCCTTTAGTTGGACCGGCCCATTTAAACTTTATGGGCCACTTTTTGGCCGGTCCACGTGTCAACATATCATAGGCACATCTCGCCCATTGGATGAGTGACACCTGTGCCAACGCGGAGCTGACACGTGTTTCCTCCAGCCAATGATGATTTTACACGTGGAAAATCCCCATTGGTCCAGGCTGTTAACGGGTTATCGGATCCAAAACCGGACCCGATAGCTTAACGGCGTTCCGTTACGGTGGATGCCACGTGTCAGTCACCCTTGACGAAAGCACTTCTGTGACGCGTGATTTATCGTCATGGAAGTGGACACTTCCGTGATGATAATTTTGGTAATGTCATGGAACACTTCTACGACAGCACAGGTATGACTATCTTGATTCTATCATAAATTTGTCATGGATGTACATGCATGACAGAAAACGTGACCTACTGTGACAAACACGTATCATCATGGAAGTGTATATTTTTTGTAGTGCAAGGCTGCGTGGGGAAGCGGGGATGCCCATGTCTCGTCAATTGCCACGCGTCAATCAAGGCCGTAGGCGGTTGGGGCCCGCGGCGCTCCACACTTGTCCCTTGGCTTCGCCTCGAAGGCAAGTCCGAGCATGCCTTGGGCCCGGGGGCTACTGTTGGTATTCTGGGAATGGGGGTCCCCAGACTTGCCTGCCTGCGGCCCATGGAGTGGCTCCAACAGCGGCCCTGTACGGCCCATCTTCACCAACAAACACTCAAGACCCTCGCGAGGGGCCAAGCCTCGCGAGGCGGACGACACAAGACCTCCTCAGGGGCAGCTCCCTAGGCTGGCTCGTGAGGGGCAGAGAGACCAAGGCAAGGGGCACCTCGCGAGGTTCCCGTGACGTGAGCCATGACGACCAAGGTCAGGTGGGCGCCAGGCGGGCGCCAGCGAGCGCAGGGTACTCATTTCCTCTTTGGTGCTAAAGGAGCAGGCACAGGCGAGGAGTCCCGAGGCATCAGGCAAAGGTTTCCATATCGGTGCAAAGAGACCATGACCAGCAGGACGGCAGGACGGAGGTCATCGCGGAGCCCATGACGTCGTCACCGCCAGAGCCTTTGGCAGGTGAAGACCACCTTTTGTCAGGATAGCTTGTACTAGTTGTCCCCCTTCAAATTGGTCGTTGTGGGATTCCTTCCCGCCTAACATTTGGGAAGAGGACCCCTATAAATAGGAATAGCCACCACCGTAGAAAGGACAACTCATCTTGGATTGGATCCATTCCATCCTCACACGCACAAGCTCACCGAGCTCAAGAATGCCTCTCCTCAGGAGGTAGTTCTTCCCTTGTACCTGTTCATCCTCAGCCTATAAGGAAATCCACCACACCACACTGGAGTAGGGTATTACACCACATCGGTGGCTCGAACCAGTATAAACTCTCATGTCCCTTGTTCTTCGGGTTCGAAGAGCTGAGCTTTGAGATTGCGGTGAGAACGTGAGCTAGGGGAGAGAGATCTTAATGCACACCCCAGACTTCGAACCATAAGGGTTTTGCTGGAACCCGTGATCCGACAGATAATATTTAAGATAAGATGAAGAGTGATGCTACATAACCAAATAGCTATAAATGTAAGAACAGCGATACAGGCAAAAGGTACAGCCAAGAGCAATGAAGAGCTAAACTTCTTCAGTACCATCGGTGTTATCCAACCTTATGATAAGAGTAAATATAGATCTGATGTGTAGAAAATGGAGGGCAAAGGAAAATAAGCTGCAGAGTGATGGTACACGAACAACTAGCTGTCAATATAAGTACACTGATAAAGGACAGCAGGTACTTACAAGAACAAGGCAGAGCTAAAAAATCATTGGCATTGGATATATTCTACACTAATGTAACCATTCATACAGATCAGATAATTTGGAGCGAACAATTTATAAGACAGCTATCATGCATAGTGCTGTCATATAATGAACCAGGTATGAATGCAAGTACAGTGATACAGGACAACGGGTACTAGCAAGATCAAAGCAGCGGGCATCATATTTGCGATATCCTATCGTCCTTTTCAAACCGAAATTATTTTTCGAGCAGATTTCCTGCAAAAGAGATCCGTAAGGCACATGCGAAAAAGTAGAAGTTCAAATTGTCATGTGATATCATAGACAGTACCTCATCCTGGGAACGAGACCAGTGCATAACAAGGTTTTCCATTCAATGTCTTCTAAATTTAGCACAGGAGACTTCACGGATATTTGTTTATAGACTTGCCATCAAAGTGTGATTTCCTCAGGTAACACCGATACTGCTGCAATGCTTCCTTGAAAAGTGCAAGCAAGCTTTGCTCGTCATGACTATCCAGATTGACCCTCGCCTACTTACAACAATGTAATGTAAATCATTGATGTGTTCAATCAGCAGAAAACAGGAAAATTATCACCATGAATAATAGCACTTACACGTAAGTGGGACAGGAAGATGTGAAAATGGTGTTTGTCTTCACTGTAATGTTCCCATGATGGGAATATATGCACATAGTCCCTAACAACATTGAAAGCATTGTCTTTTAAACTGGGAATAACTGGAATGGGCTTTGCGCCCAAGATGCAATTCTATCCCAATCACGTGATGAATTCATGATTGGGGCACAATCGCATTTCGAGCGCATAAAAATGTTCGGAATACAAGATAAAGGCTTACACTCGCCACAAGCTACAACGTGAATACAACAGTTCATCAATACATGGCAATCATCGTACAGAAGAGCGGGATCTGACTATGGATGGAATCAAACAAACAAGAAGAATGACATCCACCCTGCTAATCCCAGGCTCCCCGACCCGGAACCTATCCCTTGATTGAAGAAGAACTCCAAAAAGCAATCAAGCATCGCTCTCACGTCGGGTCATCGCATTACTTGTACCTGCAACTGTTGTTGTAGTAAACTGTGAGCCACGAGGACTCGGCAATCCCATTACCATGGGTATCAAGACTAGCAAAGCTTAATAGGTAGGAAAGCGTAAGTGGTGAGGTTGCAGCAAGCGGCTAAGCAATGTATAGTGGCTAACTTACGAGTACAAGAATGAGATGAGAAACTACGCAACTGTCGCAAACTAGTAATGATCAAGAAGTGATCGTGAACTACTTACGGTCAAACATAACCCCACCGTGTTCTATTCTTGACTCACTCGAAAAGAGACTGCCACGGTTACGCACGCGGTTGGTGTATTTTATATTGAGTTTAGTTCAAGTCCACTACAATCGAATATTAACAAATTCCCATCTGCCACATAACCGTGGGCACGACTCTCGAAAGTTTAAACCCTGCTGGGATGTCCCAGCTTAGCCCATGACAAGCTCACGATCCGCGGAGACAATCCTCCATCGCGGGACCCTGCGATCAGACTCGGAATGCCGGTGCACAAGACATTTTGACAATGGTAAAACAAGTCCAGCAAGACCTCCCGACGTGCCGACACCCTGATAGTAGCCGCGTGTATCTCGTCTCAGGCCACGACGGATGAGCGACGCGTACAGGTCCAAAATAACCCAGGTTGCCCTGGGGCGGCCCCGCACAGTGCTCTAGTTTGGACCAACACTCATGATGAGCATTGGCCTGGGGGTTGATTAAGAATCCTTGGGTGCTAGCCGGTCCCTATGCAAGTTTTAGTTGTTATTAGGCAAATGGTAAAACCAATGTTGGGCCTTGCTGGAAGAGTTTTATTCAAAGCGAACTGTCAGAGGGGCCAATAAACTCTCATCATGTTAGGGACGCAAAATCAAGGAACATAACACCGGTATGACGGAAACTAGGGCGGAAAGAGTGGAACAAAACACCAAACAAAAGGCCGAGCATTCCACCCTTTACCAAGTATATAAATGCATTAAGTAAATAAAAGATATTGTGATATCCCATGATATCCATGTCTCAACATGGAACAACCTGCACCTGCACCTGCAACTAGCAACGCTATAAGAGGGGTTGAGCAAAGCGGTAACATAGCCAAACAATGGTTTGCTAGGATGGTGAAAAAGGTTAGGGGCTATCATGGCAATTTGGGAGGCTTGATAAACAAGTGGTAGGTTGCGCGACATAGCGATAGCATCGAGACAACTAGCATAGCAAAGATAGTAGTAAGATCCAAGGTGAATGTCATCTTGCCTGAAATCCCGCAAGGAAGAATACCGAATCCATGAAGAAGACGAACCAACGTAGTCGAACGGATCCTCACAATGACAACGTAACCGGAACTATCAAGGAGAAGCGCAACCGGAAAGAAGCAAACGTCATGATAAACAACCATCACATAAACATGGCATGATGCACAGTCAAGTATGATGCATGTCCAATTTAATAAGCATGGCATGGCAAAGTGCAACAAACAATACTACAAATTAAGTGGAGCTCAATATGCAATGAGTTGCATATTGACGAAACACCACATGACTTATTTAGTTGTCTCTCGGTTGTGTACCCATCAATATTAAATGTTGTTTAACATGGCAAGAGGTGAGGCATAAGTAAACTACACATTCACTACTCGAATAAGGATCTGTGCCGTTAGCCTGATCTTTGTCGTCCGCTAACTGACGGCAAAGAAGGTCTTCGCCCTCAGCTAGAAAGCAACTGATGGCAAAGATAGAACTGATGGCAAAGACCATGTTTACCGTCAGCCCTCTCTTTGTCGTCCGCTAGCTGACGGCATAGCATCTTTGCTGTCGGCTAGCAGACAGCAAAGAACCGTGCCCTAACTAAAATCCAATGACCTAACGGACACTTTCTTTGCCGTCCGCTAGCAGTCGGCAAAGAAAGTGACCAAACTAATGTCTGTTAGCTAGTCTCTTTGCCGGCCATTAGCAGACGGCAAAGAACCGTGCCCCAACAAAAATTCAACGACGCCCGCGCGCGCCCCATCTCTCTGTCCCCTCTCTCTCTCCGCCCGTTCCCGAGCCGCCGCCGCCCCGCGCCACCCTGCCCCCGAGCTACCGCTGCCCCGCGCCACCTCGCCCCCGTGGCGCCGCCACCCCTCCCCCGCCCCGCGCCATCCCCGTCGCCGCGCCGCCCTGGCCAGCCCCCGTGCCCGAGCCGCCACCGCCCCACGCCACCCTAGTCGCCGTGGCGCCCCCTCCTCCATCGCGGTGGCCTCGGCGCCCCTCTCCTCCACCACCACGGACACCCCGGCGCCCCCTCCTCCAACCCGGCGGCCCTAGCGCCCCCTCCTCCACCCGGCCGCCCCGGCGCCCCTCTCCTCCACTCCGGTGAGACCTCTTGTATTTTTTTCTGTTTTTGTTTCTGTATTTTAAGATTAGTTTAGGTTTACTTTAGTTTTGGTTTAGTTTAGGTTAACCTTAGTTTAGGTTTAGAGCAGATAGCCTTATATTGCAGTGCAAGAATTGATTACCATAGCTCATCCAAACTTTAGTTTAGGTTTGTATTGAATGTTCAGTCAATCGTGGAGCATGATTTGCTACTTACAGTTCATTCCTTGCAGCTTTATCTCAATTATTATGTAGTGTGGTACAACTTCATGATATTTTCCTTTGTGTCACCACATTTATATATACGAAATTTGTTCTCGTTTAGCTTTGCATTCGATTATGATAATTCTGCCCACATTTATATATATACAAAAACAACACATAATAAAGCATTTTTAAAATATTGAAATAATTAAGCATGAACTTGTTGAATTAATCAGCAACACTCGAATTAGTTTAATATGAGAAAACAACAAGGCATGCATATTGCTTACGGAATCTATCATAAGAGATAAACTATACCCGTCTTTTCCTTTTCTTTTTTGCGGAGAGGCAGACTATACATTCAGCAAGCCGAAGGAAAGTCTAGCGTGTCTTTCTCACAAGCATAGGCATGAAAGCATAATCTCAATCTAAACAAGGGGCCACTTTCTCACTAGCACACCACAAGGAACTGCTTAGTTACTATGCTCTTTTTTCAACATTTTTAGTTTTCTTTCTTGTCTAAAGTAATTGGTCTCTTCTGCTGCTTATCAGAGATGGGGGCAGGCCGCCACCGCAGGCTCCACTCTGCCACACCGGAGTACGAGTTGGATGCTTTCGAGTTCTTCAGTATCATACTTGGGAATTCCTCCAGGAGGCAGATATATAAAAGGAGAGATCTCCCCTTCACCCATCTCATTATGATAACTCTGCTGTTTGCTACATCACTCCTTGTCCCAAACTGCAGATGCTACTTGACATTTTTATGCAGATGCTGGACGGCCATCGGCCAAAGAATGTGAAGCTGAGACAAGCCGGCAGCAGGCTTTGCAGGCATTGGGACGTGGAGGTGGTGAACAGGTACAGCCACATGTACCTTTCTCGTGGCTGGGAGCAGTTCTACCGTGCCTACGACCTGCGGCATGGGTACTTCCTTCTCTTCAGGTATGACGGCGATGCCATGCTCACCGTGAAGGTGTTCAACATGACGATGTGTCGCATGCGCTACCAGGACAACGATGATGCCAGTACGTTATGCCTCTTCTTCCTCTACATTTGGCTTTGTCTCACGTCGATTGTTAACAACCATTGTTGCATTTGGTCAGGCAATGGGAGCAGCAGCAGCGACTCTGGCTACAGCCAAAGCAGCAGCGACTCTAGCTGCAGCAAAAGCAGCAGCGAGGATGACCCAGAATGGAGTGGGGAAGAAGAGGAGCAGAGTGGGGATGAGGAGGTGTTGGCTGACGATGGGCAAGAGATGGTGGTGGCTGAGGATGACCTAGCGATGGTGGTGGCTGACGATGGGCAGGAGCTGGTGGTGGCTGACGATGGGCAAGAGATGGTGGTGGCTGAGGATGACCTAGCAATGGTGCTGCCTGAAGATGGCATCGCGATGGTGGTGGTGCCTGACAATGACCTCGCGATGGTGGTGGCGCCGGCGATCCCACAGCCGGGCGACATGACCATGCCAGTTGTGGTAGAAGACTACATCCCACTGCCTCCACTACCTCGCTGCTCTAGGCGCATCAGGATGATGAAGGAAGGAGAAGAAGGAGGAGTGAACTATGTCAGGTATGTCAGATCTCCAAAATGATCTATACTTAGCTTTGTTTCCTCCGAAATGACCTAAGTTAGCTCTAATATGCTAAGTTAACTCTAATATGCTTCGTTACCTAGGTTTGCTCAATAATGACATACACTTGGCTTACTTGTGTAAACAATGTCATATTTATGCTTAGTTAACTCAAAAATGGCATAATTAGTTAAGTTAGCTCCAAAATGACCCATTTAACCTAGGTTAGCTCCAATATGATCTATTTTACCTAGGTTAGCTCCAAAATGACCAAGTTTACCTAGGTTAGCTCCAATATGATCCATTTTAGCTAGGTTAGCTCCAATATGATCCATTTTACCTACATTAGCTCAAAAATGGCATAATTACTTATGTTAGCACAAAATTGACCTATACTTACCTTATTTTCCTCCAAATTGACATAATAAGCTTAGTTAGCTAAAAAATGGCATAATTACCTATGTAAGCTCTAAAATTACACAAATAAGGAATAAGAAGAAGAAAAACAAGGAAGATGAGAAGAAGAAAGAATAGAAGAAGAAAGAGAAGAAAAAGAAAGAATAAAAGAAGAAGAATTAGAAGGAAAAGGGTAAAAACCTTCTTCTTCTTCTAGTCTTCTTCTT
The DNA here is from genome assembly GCF_018294505.1 of Triticum aestivum. Taxonomy (NCBI): domain Eukaryota; kingdom Viridiplantae; phylum Streptophyta; class Magnoliopsida; order Poales; family Poaceae; genus Triticum; species Triticum aestivum. The sequence continues at coordinate 245,312,091 of NC_057796.1, read as the reverse complement.
CTTGTTTTTCTTCTACAAAATGACCTAAGTTAGCTCTAATATGCTTAGTTACCTAGGTTAGCTCAATAAAGACCTATACTTAGCTACTTTATATCAAAAATGGCATAATTAGCTAGGTTAGCTCCATTCTACCTAAGTATGCTTACTTCTTCTTCTAGTCTTATTCTTCTTCTTCATTTTCTTCTTCTTCTTCTAGTCTTCTTCTTCTAACTTTCTTGTTTCCCATTTTGCAGATTTCATTTACTTCACGGAAGCTTGCATGGATGGAGTGCTTCTTTTCCCTTTCTGCTTTTATTTTGTATCGATGAACTTGCATGGATGGAACTTGTTATATGGATGGATGGATAGGTGTTGGATGAACAATGTGAAACTATTGTAATATGTATGGATGGAACTATGTGTTGGTTATGTATGTATATATGATGAAACTTGTGTCTTTGATATGTCTGTTGTGAAATTTGTGTGTTGAAATTGAATGAATTTAAGAAAAAACAGAAAGAAAAAAACAGGGGCTATATAGGCTCTTTGTCGTCCGCTGGCGGACGACAAAGAGCTTTGCCATCAGCCAGCAGACGGCAAAGCTGCCACGTGGCAGCTACCTGTGCAACCTGGGGGCTGGCCTATTTGGTTATTTTGCCGTCCGCTGGCGGACGACAAAGATGCAATGGTCTTTGTCATCCTCCAGCACAAGGCAAAGCGCATCGTGATTGCTCTCTGACTATAGCGCCAGAAAAGCTCCTGTCTGCTAGGACTACGTTGGTATTTCCCCAAAGAGGAAGGGATGATTCAGCACAGCGACGGTAGGTATTTCCCTTAGTGAAGAAACCAAGGTTATCAAACCAGTAGGAGAACCAAGCAACACAACATAAACAACACCTGCACACAAATAACAACACCTCGCAACCCGACGTGTTAAAGGGGTTGTCAATCCCTTTCGGGTAACGATGCCAGAAAATTGTAGTAGATTGAAATAATAGATCGCAAATAAAATAAAGTGCAGCAAAGTATTTTTGTATTTTTGGTTTAATAAATCTGAATAAAAATGCAAAGCAAAAGTAGATCGCAAGCAAATATATGAGGAAGAAGACCCGGGGGCCATAGGTTTCACTAGTGGCTTCTCTCGAGAAAGATAGCAAATGATGGGTAAACGAATTACGGTTGGGCAATTGATAGAACCTCAAATAATTATGACGATATCCAGCCAATGACCATTACATAGGCATCACATCCAAGATTAGTAGACCGACTCTTGCCTGCATCTACTACTATTACTCCACACATCGACCGCTATCCAACATGCATCTAGTGTATTAAGTTCATGGAAAAATAGAGTAATGCAATAAGAACGATGACATGATGTAGACAAGATCCATTTATGTATTGCGTAGATATAGATCCCATCTTTTTATCCCTAGTAGCAACCATACATACGTGTCGGTTACCTTTCTGTCACTAGGATCAAGCACCGTAAGATCGAACCCACTACCGGGCACCACTTCTTGTTGCAAGATAAATAGATCAAGTTGGCCAAACAAAACCCAAATATCGGAGAAGAAATACGAGGTTATAAGAGATCATGCATATAAGAGATCAAAGAAACTCAAATAACTTTCATGGATATAGAAAGGTATGACTGATCATAAACTCAAAGTTCATCCCAACAAACACACCGCAAAAAGAGTTACATCATATGGATCTCCAAGAGACCATTGTATTGAGAATTCAGCGAGAGAGAGAAATCCATCCAGCTACTAACTACGGACCCGAAGGTCTACAAAGAACTACTCACGCATCATTGGAGAGGCACCAATGGAGGTGGTGAACCCCATCCGAGATGGTGTCTAGATTGGATCTGGTGGTTCTGGACTCTGCGGCAGCTGGATGAATATTTCTTCGACACCCCTGGGGTTTTGGGAATATTTGGGTATTTATAGAGCAAAGAGGTGGTCCGGGGGGCACCCAAGGTGGGCACAACCCACCAGGGCGCGCCTGGGCCTCCTGGTGCGCCCTGGTGGGTTATCCCCTCCTCGGGACTCCCCCAGGTGCTACCAGGGCCCAACATGTTCCTTCTGGTCCATAAAAAATCTCCGTAAAGTTTTGTGGCATTTGGACTACGTCTGATATTGATTTTCTGCGATGTAAAAAACACGGAAAAAAACAGGAAATGGCACTTGGCACTATGTCAATAGGTTAGTACCAAACAATGACATAAAGTGACTATAAAATGATTATAAAACATCAAAGATTGATAATATAACAGCATGCAGCAATCAAAAATTATAGATACGTTGGAGACGTATCAGCATCCCCAAGCTTAACTCCTACTTGTCCTCGAGTAGGTAAGTGATAAAAACAGAATTTTTTATGTGGAGCATTGCCTATCATGTCATATCATATTCTTTTCTTTATAGCATGGACAATTGGACTTTTTATGTGATTCAAAGCAATGTCTAGTTTTGACAAGATGATTTAGATACTCAAGCATATCAACAAGCAACCATGTCTTTCAAAATAGCTAAGTTATCCCTACAAAATCATATAGTCTTGTCATGCTCTGTCTTCTTAACACAAAGTATTTATCATGCACAACCCCGATGACAAGCCAAGCAATTGGTTCATACTTTTTAACGCGCTTCAGCTTTTTCAACTCTTATGCAATACATGAGCGCAAGCCATGGATATAGCACTATGGGTGGAATGGAGTATGATGATAGGGGTAAATATAGAGAAGACAAAAAGGTAAGAAAGTCTCACATCGATGCGGCTAACCAACGGGCTATGGAGATGTAATGCCCCGGATTCGACGCGCCAGGTGTCTTCTAGTTATTCGCCTTCGTTGCCATGTCATTTGCTTGCGTGTTGCATTTTGCCATGTCATCATCTGCATTGCATCCTCATGTTTTCAAAACCTGCATCCGGTCTTTTTCCCCGTTGTCCGTTTCGCGTTCCGACACTCCCACACGTGCCCGTTGCCCCTCTCAGACCTTGTTTCGTGAGCAGCAGAAAAACGTTCTCGGAATGGGCCAAGATTTTCCGAGTGGCCTTGGTATATCACCGGTAGACCGCCCGTAAAATTTCGTTCCATTTGGAGATCGTTTGATGCCCCAACGGTTAACCGCGTAGCTCGAAACCCCTCTCTCTTTGCAGCCCAGCACCCCTTCACCATAGCCCATGAGCCCATCCAAACCCTCTCCATTCTCTCGTTCGTTCGATCACGATCGCGTGGCCGAAAACCGCTCCCCATTTGGACTCTCCTATCTCCCTCTACCTATAAATTAGTCCCCTCCCCCGATTTTGCGGATGAAACCCTAGTCTTCTTCCACCTCCTGCCGCCGGACATGTCCATTCCGAGCCGAACGTGTCCGCGCCGCCACCCCCGTCGAATCCGCTGCCGCCATGTCACCCTCTCTCTCTCCCCCGCCGCCGCCGCCCATCGGGCCCAGATCCGGCACACCCCCGGGCCGAACCCAGGCCCCGAGCGCCCCGAGCGCGCCGCCGCCCGCGCCATCGCCGGACTTCGCCGGAGCCACCGCCTCCTCGTGCCGCCCTGCCGCCCGTTCGCCGGCGCCGCCTCGCCGCTGCCACCGCCCGCCGGCGACGCCCTGCACCACCAGATCCGCGCCGCCGCTGCCCGTTTGCGCCGCCCCGCTCACCCCGCTCCACCACCGCGCCGTGCCGCCGCAACCCGCCGGCGTCCGCGCCGCGCCCCGCCGCTCGCCGACCTCGCCGGCGAACGGCACGACCCCGCCGGCCTCCTCTTCGCCACCTCGCGCCCTGGCCTCCTCCTTGCCGGATCCGCTCGATCCCCGCCGATCCCCTGCCTCGCCGCTGGAGCATCGCCGGAGTTCGTCGCCAGAGTTCGCCCCCGGATCGGGATCAGATCCATCCATCCCCGATCCAAACGCCGCCCCCGCGCCCTGGATCTCCTCGTCCCGCTCCTCCCCGTCCATTTTTTCGCGAGGTGAAAATCTGTTGTCCCTAAAATCTTACATTCTGGTGCACTATTCATCATGCCATAACTTTGTGTGTACTGCTCCGTTTTGTGCGTGTAATATGTCAAACTGTTCATCATGAGACGCTCTTCATTTTGTTTCATTGTGGCATGCTTGTTGGAGTTCACCTTGATGCCCTAATCATTGTTGCAATAGTGCTATGTGATGTTAACTGCTCAAACTTGTTATAACTTGGTGATTTGTCTTTTTAGTTGCATTTGGTGTGTTCATCTTTTGAGCATGATGTCTACATGTTTTAGGAGCATATTCATGCCATCGTTACAGTGGTGCAAGCCTTGTATTTTTTATGCCCTGTAGTGAGTGCATCTAGCTTGTGAAGTAGGCTACTTGCTGTTAATGTTCTGTCAATGCTGAAACTGTTATATCATGTTGCTATCTTTGTTTGATGCTACCAAGTAATCTATGTATAATCTGGAGATGTTCACTAAGGATGTTTTTCTCTACATGTGATTCTCTATCAATCCATGCTTTTGATTGCATTTATAGCCTGCTGTAGCTTGTTGTAATCTTGCTCTCAAATTGCTAAATATTGTTGCTGTCAGCCTATTAACATTAAGTCCAGTTTTGCCATGTGTTTTTCTAGTGGTCCATGCACGCTATGAACTTGCTATTGCCATGCTTAGCTTCATGAACATGTATTCTTACTGTTGGTTACCTTTTCATGACATTTAATGCTATATAGTGAGCTGTACAAGCTCACCAACATGCCTACTTATCGTTGTTCCTGCCATGTGTTGTTATTTTCACTCTGAATCTGCCTTATCATTTGCCATGTTTGCATGGGTGCTACCATCTTTTCTGTTGATCTTTGGAATAAGTTCAGTAAAGGAATATTGTTCTTTGTCTTTAGTATTAGAATGCCATTCATTTGGTTGCCTTGATAAGTTCCTTTAGCATGCTGTTTGATAGCTCTAAACATTGCAACCTGATGTTATTTCTGCAATCTTGCCATGTCCTTTTGAGCATGTTCTATTGATTTCTGGAGATAGCTCAGTGTTCATGTTTTGTAATGCTTTACCTGTACATCACGTCCATGCCATTTGTTTTCATGTTAAGGTGATGTAGCATATTATTTTGATGCTTGCAAGTTGCCTAGTTGTTGTTTTGGACAGCTTGTTCTTTAAACTTGTATTGTGTGTATGTGTTGAACCGTTGCTCCGTTTTGAGTGTGCTCTACATGAAACTTGCTTAGTTTTGCATGTAGTTTCATGTTACCTTATTGCTTCCATGTTTGGAGTGTGTTTGCTTGACGTTTGAATGCATTTTGCATCAATGCCATGTTTAACTTGTTTTGCTCATATCTTCTAGGCCGTAGCTTCAAATTAAATGAACTTTATATGTAACTTGACTAGAATTTTGTGTAGATCATCTTGGTGCATCTTAACTTGCTGTTTAACAACTTGAACATAAGGTTTATTCAGATATGGACCAATTTCAAAATTTGCATATGAGGACTTACCGGAATTGTTATATGTTGTTCCCGGCCTCATTTAAACTTGCTTTGATTTGTTGCTCTTGTATGCATCATCTCTTGCCATGAGTAGCTTCATGTAGCCTTGTCATGCATCATACTTGGTTGAGCATCATGTCATGTTTATGTGTTACCATGTTGTTTGCTTCTTTCCGGTTGTGCTCCTTCTTGATAGTTCCTGTTTCGTTGCAATCGTGAGGATTCGTTCGTCTATGATTGGTTCGTCTACGTGGCTTCATCTTCTTCATGGAATCGTTCTTCTTCCTAGCGGGATTTCAGGCAAGATGACCGTCACCTTGGATCTCATTACTATCTTTGCTATGCTAGTTGCCTCGATGCTAGTGCTATGCGGCGTTACCTACCACTTGCTTATCAAGCCTACCAAATTGCCATGAACCTCTAACCTTTGTCACCCTTCCTAGCAAACTGTTGTTTGGCTATGTTACCGCATTTGCTCAGCCCCTCTTCTAGCGTTGCTAGTTGCAGGTGAAGATGAAGATTGCTCCATGTTGGATTATGTTTATGTTGGGATATCACAATATGCCTTATTTTATTAATGCATCTATATACTTGGTAAAGGGTGGAAGGCTCGGCCTTATGCCTGGTGTTTTGTTCCACTTTTGCCGCCCTAGTTTCCGTCATATCGGTATTATGTTTCCGGATTTTGCGTCCCTAACGCGGTTGGGTGTTATGGGAACCCCTTGATAGTTCGCCTTGAATAAAACTCCTCCAGCAAGGCCCAACATTGGTTTTACCATTTGCCTAACAACCTACTACCTTTCTCTTGGGAGTAATTAACCCGAGGGTCATCTTTACTTTAGCCCCCCCCCCCCCCGGGCCAATGCTTCTCTAAGTGTTGGTCCGAACTAGAGCACCGTGCAGGACCGTCCCTTGGCAACTTGGGTTACGTTGGTACCTGTACGCTTCGCTCATCCGGTGTGCCCAGAGAACGAGATATGTGCAGCTCCTATCGGGATTTGTCGGCACAGTCGGGTGGTCTTGCTGGACTTGTTTTACCATTGTCGAAATGTCTTGTAACCAGGATTCCGAGACTGATCGGGTCTTCCCGGGAGAAGGAATATCCTTCCTTGATCGTGAGAGCTTATCATGGGCTAAGTTGGGACACCCCTGCAGGGTTTGAACTTTCGAAAGCCGTGCCCGCGATTATGTGGCAGATGGGAATTTGTTAATATCCGGTTGTAGTAAACTTGAAGTGAACTCTTCTAAAATACACCAACCGCGTGCATAACCATGATTGTCTCTTTTCGGGGTTGTTCGAGAGGAGAACACGGTTTTTGGGTTATGTTTGACGTAAGTGGGAGTTCAGGATCACTTCTTGATCATTACTAGTTGATGACCGTTTGCGTTGCTTCTCTTCTCACTCTTATTTGCGTAAGTTAGCCACCATACATGCTTAGTCGCTGCTGCAACCTCACCACTTTACCCCTTCCTTACCCATTAAGCTTTGCTAGTCTTGATACCCATGGTAATGGGATTGCTGAGTCCTCGTGGCTCACAGATTACTACAACATCAGTTGCAGGTATAGGTTATGCGATGATCATGACGCGAGAGCGATGTATATGTGTGTTAGAGTTCTTCTTCTTCTTCGTCGATCTGAGGTTAGGTTCCTGGTCGGCAGCCTGGGCTAGCAGGGTGGATGTCGTTTGAGTTCCTGTTTGTGTTTCATCCGTAGTCGGATGTTGATCTTGTGTTTGATGTAATGATGTATTCTTGCGGCATTTGTATGCCTTGTATGTATACCCATCTATTATGTAATGTTGATGTAATGATATCCACCTTGCAAAAGCGTCTTCAAGATGCGCTTCTATCCTTGGTGGGACCTTCGAGTTCCTTTAGGATAGGGTCACATCTTGGGCGTAACAGGAGATGCCCATCAATCAATATCAACGTGAGGAGTAGGGATTGCCATGCAACGAATGCACTAAGAGCTATAAGTGCATGAAAGCTCAATATGAAAACTAAGTGGGTGTGCATCTAATCCTATAATGTAAATTTCCACTAGTATATGAAAGTGACAACGTAGGAGACTCTCCATATGAAAAACATGGTGCTACTTTGAAGCACAAGTGGGGTAAAGGATACTAGCAATGCCCCTTCTCTCTTTGTTTATTATTATTTTTTATTTTTTATTCTTCTTTTTTATTTTTCTTTTTTTCTTCTCTATTTTATATTTTTATATTTTTTTCTCTCATTGTCCGGAGTCTCGTCCCGACTTGTGGGGGAATCATAGTCTCCATCATCCTTTCCTCACTGGGGCACTGCTCTAAGAATGAATAATGATGATCATCACACTTCTATTTACTTATAACTCAAAAGAAACAAAAATTACAACTCGATACCTATGACATGTATGGCTCTATATGAATGCCTCTGCCAATGATCTAGCGTAACATGTATGAAAAATGATGAACGATGGCTGAGCCACAAACACTATGTCAGCTATATGATCATGCAAAGCAATATGACAGTGAACGCTCAAGTCATCAAACGGAAGCGGTGGAAGTTGCATGGCAATATATCTCGGAATGGCCATGGAAAAGCCATAATAGGTAGGTATGGTGGCTGTTTTTAGGAAGATATAATGAGGCTTATGTGTGATAGAGCGTATCATATCACGGGGTTTGGATGCACCTGCGAAGTTTGCACCACGTCTCAATGTGAGAAAGGGCAATGCACGGTACCATAGAGGCTAGCAAATTGCGAAAAGGTAAGAGTGTGTATAATCCATGGACTTACATTAGTCATAAAGAACTCATATACTTATTGCAAAAGTTTATTAGCCCTCGAAGCAAAGTACTACTACGCATGCCCCTAGGGGGATAGATTGGTAGGAAAAGACCATCGCTCGTCCCCGACCGCCACTCATAAGGAAGACAATCAAAAATAAATCATGCTCCAACATCATAGCATAACGAGAGACTACACGTGCATGCTTCGGGAATCACAAACCTTCATGCCAATATTCCTACTAGAGCATAATTACTCATCAACATAACTCACATATCACATCATCATATCTCAAAACTATTACTAAGAATCAAGTTTATTTTGTCCAATGATCTTCATGACATTTTTCTTTTCTTTATCCTTCTTGGATATCTATCACTTTGGGACTAATTTTCATGTGTGGCTTTTCATAAGCTCAAACAAATATAAGTGAAGATCGTGAGCATAACATTTCTTTCTCTCAAAATAATTTAAGTGAAGCAAGAGAGAATTTCTTCAAAATTTTACTAACTCTCAAATAAATCTAAGTTAAGCAAGAGAGCTTTCTTAAAAATACTAAGCACACCGTGCTCAAAAAGATATAAGTGAAGCACTAGAGCAAGTCCTAGCACGACAGCATGGAGGAGGAACTTCATCCATGATGTTACTCTGCCATCCCACAGATTCAAGTCTAGTCTAAAACCTTTGCTGCTGCACTGGATCAATTCTTTGCCCTAGTCGGCTCCATGTATTTATGTATATTTACCTGTAAATATGTACATAGGTAAATGGGTAAGTAGTTACCCCCTAGTTTATTTTCTAGAACCTTCTGTATTTTGGTGGTTGAGCTTTAATAAAATACTGTGGGGCTGTTGCCTCACAGTTTCCAGTCAAAAAAAAGATTTAAGTGAAGCATAGAGAGCAATTCCAACAAGTCATGACATAATTTTGGATCTCTCAAATAGGTGTGTCCAGCAAGGATTGATGACTTAAAACACAAAATAAAACAAGCAAAGACACATATCATACAAGACGCTCCAAGCAAAACACATATCATGTGACGAATAAAAATATAGTCTTGAGTAAAATACAGGTAGTTGTTGGAAGAAAGCGGGGATGCCACTCGGGGGCATCCCCAAGCTTAGTTGGTTGCTCATTCTTGGATTATAGCTTGGGATGCCGAGGCATCCCCAAGCTTAGGCTCTTCCATCCTTCCTTCATCCATCGTAAGATAACCCAAAACTTGAAAACTTCAATCACACAAAACTCAACAAAACCTTCATGAGATCCGTTAGTATAAGAATAATAAACCACTACTATAAGTACTGTATCAAACCAATTCATAATTTGCTTTTGTATTATATATACTGTATTCCAACTTTTCTATGGCAAAAACTCATCAAAGAAAACCATAGAGCCATCAAAATAAGCACACAACACAAAGAAAACAGAATCTGTCAAAACAGAATAGTCTGTAGCAATCTGACTATTTCGAATACTTCTGTAACTCCAAAAATTCTGAAAAATTAGGACGACTTGAGATATTTTTATGTTGATCTAATTCAAGTGGAATGGCTATTTTATCGCTCTCTGGTAAAAACGAAAATTAATTTCGTGAGCGTAAAAGTTTCTATTTTTTCAGCAAGATCAAACAACTATCACCCAAGAAGATCCTAAAGGCTTTACTTGGCACAAACACTAATTAAAATATAAAAAACACAATCATAACAGTAGCGTAATTGTGCTAACACACAGGAACAGAAAGCAAAAAACAAAAATAAATTTTATTCATTGGGTTGCCTGCCAACAAACGCTATAGTTTTACGCCCTTAGCTAGGCATAAAGCAAGGATCTAAGTTTTGTCGTCTTTGGTTCGAGATCCATAAGATGCCCTCATGATTGATGCATAAGGTGGCTTAATTCTAGTTCTAGGAAAGTGTTCCATACCCTTCCTTCAAGGAAATTGGAACATAATATTGCCTTCTTTCATATCAATCACGACACCGATAGTGCGTAAAAACGGTCTACCAAGAATAATTGGACAAGACAGATTGCAATCAATATCAAGAACAATAAAATCTATGGGCACATAATTCCTATTTGCAAGAATAAGAACATCATTAATTCTTCCCATAGGCTTTTTAATAGTAGAATCTGCCAAGTGCAAATTTAAAGAGCATGATTCAAGATCGGTAAGACCAAGCACATCACATAAAGATTTCGGAATTGTAGAAACACTAGCACCCAAGTCACACAAAGCAAAACACTCATAATTTTTAATCTCGACTTTGATAGTAGGTTCCCGTTCATCATGCAATTTGCTAGGAATTGAAACTTCTAATTCCAATTTTTCTTCAAGAGCTTTCATCATATCATCAACAATATGTTCAGTAAAAGCTTTATTTTGTTCATAAGCATGGGGTGAATTTATCATGGATTGCAACAAAGAAATACAATCAATCAAAGAGCAACTATCATAATTAAAGTCTTTGTAATCCAAAAGAGTGGGTACATCACCAGGTAAAGTTTTGACCTCTTCAAACCAACTTTCATCAATTTTTTCAACAAGATTTTCACCCTCCGAAATATTTGGACGCCTTCTACCTAAAGTTTACTCTTCTCAAGTAACCTTTTCATCAATATTAACTTTACTAAACAAGGAATCAATAGAAGAAACACCAATCATTTTAAGATCTTCATCACTTTTGCGAAAGAAATCCCTAGAAAACGCTTTTTCCAAAAATTCTCTTTTAGCTCTAAGCATAGTGGTTCATTTCTTACTTTCATCCATAGAAACATAAAGAGCTTTAGTTGATTCATCAAAGGCACAAAAAATTTCATATTGAGATTTTCCACATCATGAGCAATTCTATCAACACTTCTAGACAAATCATCAATCTTACTCAATTTTTCTTCTATGGAAGTGTTCAAAACTTTTTTAGTGTTGATAATTTTTTTAATATTATTCTCAAGATCAGAGGTGTTCCTATTATTATTATAAGATTGATTTCCATAGGAATTACCATAATTATTAGAGGAATTACTAGGAAAAAGGCCTAGGATTAAAATTACCTCTATAAGCATTGTTGTTGAAATTATTTCGGGAGATAAAATTCACATCTATTAGCATCACTATTTTGCTCAATCAAAGTAGACAAAGGCATATCATTAAGATCAATAGGAGCACTTCTACTAGCAACCAATTTCACAACAGCATCAACTTTTTCACTCAAAGAAGAAATTTCTTCAACTGAATTAACTTTTTTAATAGTAGGAGCCCTTTCGGTATGCCATTGCGAATAATTTGCCATAATATTATCAAGCAATTCAGTGGCTTCGCCCAAAGTAATTTACATAAAAGTACCACCCGCGGCGGAATCTAAAAGATTACGAGAAACAAAATTCAACCCCGCATAAAAAATTTGTATGATCATCCAAAGATTTAACCCATGAGTTGGGTAATTCCTTAGCATCATTTGAATCCTTTCCCAAGATTGTGCAACATGTTCAAGTTGCTTGAAATTCATGATCTGGGTTCTCAGGGAAATAATTTTTGTGGGCGGAAAATACTTTGTGATAAAAGCATCTTTGCACTTATTCCAAGAATCGATACTATTGCGAGGCAAACAAGAGAACCAAATTTTTACAGAATCACACAAAGAAAACATCAATAATTTCATCTTGACCACATCATTGTCCACATATTTTTTCTTTTGCATATCGCATAATTCCACGAAGGTATTAAGATGGGACACGGCATCCTCATTAGGAGTACCGGAAAATTGCTCTTTCATAACAAGATTCAGCAAAGCAGTATTATTATCACAAGTCTCCGCACTAGTGGCGGCAGGAGCAAGCAGAGTGCCGATAAAATCATTGTTGTTGGTATTTGAGTAATCACATAACTTGGTGTTCTCTTGAGTCATGATGACCACACAACAAGATTGCACTCAAAAATAGATCCGACAAGAAAACGGCGAACGGAAAAAGAGAGGTGAATAAAACGACAAATTTTTCTGAAGTGGGGGAGAGGAAAACGAGAGGAAAATGGCAAATAATGTAAATTGCGAGGAGATGAGATTTGTGATTAGGAACCTGGTTATGAAGAAGATCCTCCCCGGCAACGGCGCCAGAAATTCCTTTTGATTGCTCTCTGACTATAGCGCCAGAAAAGCTCCTGTCTGCTATGACTACGTCAGTATTTCCCCAAAGAGGAAGGGATGATGCAGCACAGTGACGGTAGGTATTTCCCTCAGTGAAGAAACCAAGGTTATCGAACCAGTAGGCGAACCAAGCAACACAACGTAAACAGCACCTACACACAAATAAAAACACCTCACAACCTGACATGTTAAAGGGGTTGTCAATCCCTTTCGGGTAACAATCCCAGAAAATTGTAGTAGATTGAAATAATAGATCACAAATAAAATGAAGTGCAGCAAAGTATTTTTGTATATTTGGTTTAATAAATCTGAATAAAAATGCAAAGGAAAAGTAGATCGCAAGCAAATATATGAGGAAGAAGACCCGGGGGGCGTAGGTTTCACTAGTGGCTTCTCTCGAGAAAGATAGCAAGCGGTGGGTGTCGGTGTATAAAAGTAGGGGTCCTATTTGTACCCCTTTACTTGTGCGCGGGCAGTTGCAGCCCCACCTGCAGCCACGCTTGGCGGGGCAGAGTAAGCAAAGACACAAGACGGACAGAGCAACACCAAGACAAAAACACAAAAAGCAGAGGGCGAGGTGAACTCCCCCGGCAAGGCCCTTGCCGGGGCGGCCTCCACAGCCCCGGCAAAAACCTTGCCGGGGCAACTTGCTCAATACTAGCAGAGCTGCCACCCTTGAGCCTAAGAGTTCCAACGCCATCACCCACATTTGAACCAAGGCTCGGGAGGCACCTCCATGGTGGCATGCAGATCTTTGTGAAGACCAGAAGCATACAAGACTAGATGATAACCAGACGGCGACGATCCTCGGCAAGATCCTTGCCGAAGATACCCACGAGACCCCCGGCAAGACCCTTGCTAGGGACGACCACGATGTTGCGGCAAGACCCTTGCCGGGGCCCTGGCAAGACTCTTGCTGAAGACATCCGCGGGGCCGTAGCCCGGCCCGCACCTGCCAAAGCTCCACCGCCGTTCCAACACAGCAGCCAGCCCGCCAACAAGGCAGGAACCTGCGTGGCGACGTGTAGCTTCCAGGCCAACTCAGCAAGCACCTGCGTGGTGGCATGCAGATCTTTGTGAAGACTCTGCCACCGCGCCAACCCAGCAGCCAGCCAGTGTGGCACTACACGCCTCATCAGCTCGGACGCGTGTTGAAGCAAGGCGAGGCGGCGACAGCTGGGACGAGCTTCCTTGTCGTCCCTGATAAAGCAAGAAGGACACGTCGACGGCGCATTAAATGCGTTTTTCCGACAGTGCCAGGAGATAGGCTCAACTACTGTAGCTTTCCACCTCCTGTTGGCCACTATGGCAGCCCCTTTGTCTATAAAAGGAGGCCCGCGGCATACTGGGAGAGGATTTGGACTTTTTGGACCCTACACGCTTTGTAGCTAGTCCAAGAACACCAGATAAACATAAGCCAGTAGGAGCAGGGTATTACGCATCACTTGCGGCCCGAACTTGGATAATCCTCCCGCGTCGATCTTCTAACCCCGCTCTTCCCACAGCCCCGCGCTCGCCAACCATAGCAAAAGGGATCTTCATGGTCCCATAGGTATCGTTTCCCCCAACATCCTTGGCGCGCCAGGTAGGGGGCGCAAGCGGTGGAAATCCGGTTTTGAAGCCGACGCTTCGACTTCATCATCACGATGGCCCCCAAGAAGAAGGGATGATGGCGATTGGATTGCCCGGAGCAGGCCCATCTGCACCAGTGCGGGCAGGCTATGGGGTGGCCACGGATGGCGCCGGAGGCGCTGCCCATGAGCATCCACGACACTCTGGCACTCGGAGCCGGGCGAGCAACGTCGTGCAGGCCAAAGATAACGGGCCACACGCCGCCGGGTCCGGGGGTGGTGCCGTGCTACCCACGGGCAGCGCGGCAACCTCTACGGCGCCCCAGCTGGCACCCGCGCCGCGGCGTTCCCAGGCCACGCGCGATCAGCAACACCGTGATGCCGGAGCCCCAGGACAACGCCGCGGAAATATCCCTGTGCGCCACTCGCAGTATGCACCAGGCCGGCGAGCGTGCTCGGACGCCGGCGGAAGCGGCGTGCGACCGCAAGATTGCGACAGAGCCCCTTCTGACTTGGTTAGAAGCCGGAGCGCGTCACGGTCTACGTAGCTATCGTTGCCGCCCACGCCAGCGGAAGCGCTGGCGCGCGTGCAACTGCTCCTCGACTTCCCCCTGCTGCGGAGAAGCTCGATGAGTGGAGGGACACCATTTGAAGCCTTGTCAGCTTTGCCAACAAGGATGAGCCGCTCCTAGTGGGACCCTCATGCCGACGTTCTGTCGAGCTGGTGCATGCTGGCGGTGGGGGGACCAGAGATGCCGCGACTACGGTGCAATCCCCTCCCCCACGGCCGCGACAGCAGCCACCGGCCCGTCGGGCCGGCGTGTGTGACAACATTTCCATGGTGTCGTCCGACCCGTGAACCCACTACGATGAACGTAGAGTTCTTCGAGAGCGAGCTCAGGAAGACGCTCAGACTACCATCGAGCGGCGGTGGGAAGCGCGCCATCAGTCAGATCGGCGTGCGAGGCCTGCTATGGACCACCCAGTGCCGGGGGCCCCTGGTGGCCTGCCTTACGACGTGGGCTGTCCAGCCTTTACCCGAGAGCTGCGGCAGTTCCAGCCGCCCTCCCACCGCATGTTCAAGCCTGATGTTGGGGAGAAGTACAACGGCAAGACTCACCCGTTGGAGTTCCTCAGCATCTACACCATCGCGATGCAAGCCGCCGGGGCTCGCGACGATAAGGTGCTCGCCAACTACTTTTCGTTGGCACTTAAGCCCAACGTCATGTCATGGTTGATGCACCTGCAGGTGGATTGCATCTCTTCCTGGTCGGACCTATGCCCCGAGTTTGTTGGCGCCTTTACCGGAGTCCACCAAGCTCCTGGCCCGGCAAGTGACTTGCATGTCATCCCCCAGAAGGATGGTGAGTCCCTGCGTAAGTACCTACAGAGATTCAGCCGTGTGCAGTACACCATCCCAGATGTTCATCCCGCCGCTGACATCAGTGCATTCCACCAGAACATACGCAACCGCAAGATGCGTGAAGAGCTGGCGATGAACCAGGTCAAGGACGTGGCCAAACTTTATGTTCTGGCTGATAGGTGTGCTCGGGCTGAAGAGGGATGGAAGTACCCCGGCGAGGATGCCGGCGCGGAAACCGACTCCACTGACGAAGAGGCCGCCGCCCCGACGAAGAAGGGTCGGCGCCGCAACAGGAAGCGTAAGGGCAAGACTGTACTTGCTGTTGAGGGATCCAGCGACCCCGGCGCCGCCAAGAAGGCCAAGGCTGACGACCCCGGCAAGGAGATTCCCGGGTGCGCCGCCTGCCAGGCCTTGGTGTCGGTGTACAAAAGTAGGGGCTCTCCTTTTGACCCCTTTACTTGTGCACGGGCAGTCGGAGCCGCGCGCGCGGCCACACTTAGCAGAGCAGAGAAGGGAAGCCAGAGCACAGGACGACCAAGGCAACGCCAAGACCAGAGACGCAAAGAGCAAGAGGGCGAGGTGGACTCCCCCGGCAAGACCCTTGCTGGGGCGGCCTCCACAGCCCCGGCAAGAGCCTTGCCGGGGCAACTTGCCTGCCGCCAACAGAGCGCGCCACCCTTGAGCCCAAGGGTTCCAACACCGTCAATCACATTGGGACCAAGGCTCGGGAGGCACCTCCGTGGTGGCCACCAGATCTTTGTGAAGATCATTAATACACAAGATCAGATGAGAACCAGAAGACGACGATCCTCGGCGAGGTCCTCGCCAAGGAAATCCACGAGATCCTCGGCAAGCGCCTTGCCAGGGATGACCGCGGCACCACGGCAACACCCTTGTCGGGCCCCTGGCAAGACCCTTGCCGAGGGCATCAGCGGGGCCGCAGCCAGGCCCGCGCCTACCAAGAATCCACCGCCGTCCCCGTGCAGCTGCTAGCTCAACCAGCTGGGCAGGCACCTGCGTGGCGACGAGCGCCCTCTACGCCGACCCAGCAAGAACCTGCGTGGTGGCATGCAAATCTTCCTGAAGACTCCGCCGCTGCGCTAGCACAGCAGCCAACCAACGTGGCGCCACGATGCCTCGTCAGCTCGGACGCGTGTCGAAGCCAGGCGAGGCGGCTACAGCTGGGACGAGCTTCCTTGCCGTCCCCGATAAAGCGAGAGGGACACGTCGGCAGCGCATTAAATGCATTTGTCCGACGGTGCCAGAGGATAGACTCATCCAGTGTACACCTTTCCACCTCCTATGTGCCACTGTGGCAACCCCTTTTGTCTATAAAAGGAGGCCCGAGGCATCCAGGAGGAGGATTCGGATCTTTTGGGCAAGTTACACCCCGTAGCTAGCTCAGGAACCCAAGAACACTCAGATACATACACCAAAGCAGGACTAGGGTATTACGCATCTCCGCGGCCTGAACTTGGGTAAACGATCGGTCTGCTTCCTGTCAGACCCGCTCTTTGCACAACCCCGCGTCCGCTAACCGTAGAAGGGATCCCAGTGATTCCATAGGTGTCGATTTCCCCCGACATCTTTGGCGCGCCAGGTAGGGGGCGCAGTTGTGAAAATCCGGTCTCGCAATTAGCCTAGTAGTTCTTCACCGCCATGGCTCCGAAGAAGAAGGCGATCACGGCGATCAGTTCATCCGGAGCCGGACGGCCCGTACCGGTGCGGGCGAGCAGTGGGGCGGTCGCGGACAGAAGCCGAGGCACGGCCCGTGAACACCCACATCGCTCTGGCAGTCAGAGCCTGGCGAGCGGTGTCGTGCGTGCGCGAGACGACAGGCCGCACGCCACCAAATCAAAAGACGAAGCCGAGCCCCCCGCAGGCCGCGCGGGGTCCTCCAAGGGCGGCGCCGTTCCACCTACGGGCGGCGCGGCGACCTCCAAGTCGCCTATGCTGGCGCCCACGACGCGCTCTTCCCAGGGTGTGCGCGACGAGCAGCGCCACAACGCTGGGGACCCCGGGCGCCGCCGTGGGAAGAGTCCCGTGCATCACTCACGGGACGGAGGAGGCCAACATGCCCGCCGAAGCGCGGGCAAAAATGGCGTGGAGCCGCAGGGCCGTGATGGAGCTCCTTCTAACATGGCTAGGAGTCAGAGCACGTCACGGTCCATGCAGCTTTCGCTGCCGCCCACGCCGGCAGAAGCTTTGGCGCGCGTGCATTTGCTCGTCGACTTCCCTCCTGCTTTGGAAAAGCTCGACGAGTGGAGATCACCATCTGGAGCCTCGTCGGCATCGCCAACAAAGATGAGCCATGGCCAGCGGGGCCCTCAGGCCGGCGCTCCGTCGAACCACCGCACGCCAGCGGTGGAGGGGCCGGGGGTGCTGCGGCCACAGTGCACTCTCCTCCTCCACGCCAACCACCACGAGTGTCGATCCGTCATGATGACGCTTGTGATAACATTTTCATAGCGTCGTCCGACCCACGGACCCACCGCGACTAGCGCCAAGTTCTTTGGGAGCGAGCCCATGAAGACGCTCGAACCACC
This sequence comes from Triticum aestivum, assembly GCF_018294505.1. Taxonomy (NCBI): domain Eukaryota; kingdom Viridiplantae; phylum Streptophyta; class Magnoliopsida; order Poales; family Poaceae; genus Triticum; species Triticum aestivum. The sequence continues at coordinate 245,294,236 of NC_057796.1, read as the reverse complement.
ATCGAGCGCCGGCGCGATACACGCCACCAGTCAGATAGGCGGGCGGGGCCCGCTATGGACCACCCAGCATCGGGAGGCTCCGGCGGCCTACCTTACGAGGTGGGTTGCCCAGTCTTTACCCGTGAGCTACGGCAGTTCCAGTGGCCGTCCCACCGCACGTTCAAGCCCGACGTCGGCGAGAAGTACAATGGCAAGACCCACCCGTCAGAGTTGCTGAGCATCTACACCATCGCGATGCAAGCCGCTGGAGCTCGCTACGACAAGGTGCTTGCCAATTACTTCCCGTTGGCCCTGAAACCCAATGTCATGTCCTGGTTGATGCACTTGTCGGCGGATTCCATTTCTTCTTGGTCGGATCTGTGTCATGAGTTCGTTGGTGCCTTCACTTGAGGCCACCAAGCTCATGGCCAGGCGAGCGATTTGCACATCATTCCCCAGAAGGATGGTGAGAACCTGTGCAAGTACATACAGAGGTTCAGCCGAGTGCAATACAACATCCCAGATGTTCATCCCGCCGCCATGATCAGCGCATTCCATCAGCATGTGCGCAACCTCAAGATGCGTGAAGAGCTGGCAATGAACAAGGTCAAGGAAGTGGCCGAACTTCATGTTCTAGCCGATAGACGCGCCTGAGCTGAAGAGGGCAGGAAGTACCCCGGCGAGGACGCCGGCGTGGAAACCGATTCTACGGACGAAGACACCGCCGCCCCGACGAAGAAGGGCCGGCGCCGCAATAGGAAACGCAAGGGCAAGGCCGCGCTTGTCGTCGAGGGATCCGACGACACCGGTGTCGGGGGTTGGGTGTGACATATGCCAATGGATGGCTTATCATGGTGGGAGCGAGTAGAACGTCGCCGGTGCCTGTAAGCGGGATGAGGCGTAGACACGAACGCCGGCGCACTTTACCCAGGTTCGGGGCTCTCCCAGGAGATAACACCCCTAGTCCTGCTCTGCGGGGTCTCCGCATGATCACTAAGGCACTAGTGAGTACAATGGTGCTCCTCGAGCTGTTTGCTAGAGGTGGAAGAAAGCAAGGCTAGCTCCCTCCTCTCTCTATGGATCGGTCTAGTTCTAACAGGTTGGAAACCCTTTGCATGGGTGCCCTGGGGGGTTTATATAGGCCTACCCCCCAAGGGTACAATAGTAATCCGGCCGGGCGTAGGACCTGGCTGTCAGTCTCTCTGGCTGCCGGCTTCTCCGCCGACTGCTGGGGCCTGCCGCCTGGGGGGCCCCGCCGACTGGTCTGGTACGGGGCCGACAGGCCGCTTCCGCCGCTCACGGGTCTGGTCAGCTGCTGATCACTGTAGCCGTCATGCTAATGACGCGGGCTCAGTCAGGGGAGCGTGGCTACAGCCCCGCCACCTGGCGGGCGATTACTGTAGCCACTCCGCGTCTTGTCTAGTTAATGGCGCGTGGGTCCCGAGGAAGGGGCGGGCCGACTGCTGGGGGCCGACCTTCCTCGGATCCGACTGGTGAGGCTCTAGCCGTCTTCCGGGCTCTCGCTGATCGGTGGGGCCCGTCGTCCTTGGGTCGTACCGACAGGCCATCGTGGGAGCAGGGCTCCGCCTGCTTGTGGTGACGTCAGGGGTGGAGTGGCAACAGTGCCGCGCTGGGCGGAGATCTCCGCCGGTATGGTGCACTGTGGCCACACACGTCCCTGGATTTGGGAGGGATGGGCTATACTGTAGCCACTCCCTATCTTTCTTGATGGGGGCGCAGGTTTCGTGGGCGCCACGGGCCGACTGCTAGGGGCCGGCTTCTCTGGAAGCCGCCCAATAGGAGTCGGTTTTTCTAGATGCCGGCTTCTGGAACTCGGCCGTCTACGGGCAGCCGGCTATTCCTCCATCCGGCCATCGGAAGGCGGCACTTCGTCCTGGTGCATTGAGGGGTGCAGCCAGCCCCAATGTCTTGAAAGGTTCTGGGTCTCGGGTTAGCCTACCCGTGGCCCATTACTCCGACAGTAGTCCCCGAAGGTGGTGAGGTGCCGCGGCTGAGCAGCCTAGGAGCCTCAGCAGTTTCTTTCTCCGAGTGCTCGAGGTGGAGCTTCGTCCGACTTCTGCCGAGCCGACTGGCGGGAGTCGGCCTCTTTCAGCCTGACTTATTGTGACACCCAAAAATTTCATCTGGCTTTTTCAAACTTTTATCTTGATTTGAGGGAGGTTGTTTAAATTTTTCTTCTAAAGAACTCTCCCTCTCAAAAAAATTTCTTTTATGACAAGTATTTTGTTTGGATTCACCCAAGACTTGATTTTTGGTCTTGGAGGTTTTTCCACCTTATGTGGACTCAACACAAATGTTTCTCATTTGGGGAAAGTTTTTGAAAATCTTTTAAAGTAGCCTATGGCATTTGGAGTGATCCTTTTCCCTTTCAAAAATCTCCTCTTGCCATGACATGAGTGGAAATTCCCTCCCAAAAGCCATCTCCCATCTTTGTGTCAAGATATACTTCAAATCCAGCAAGTGAACCTCCCCATAATTTTTCTTCCATTTATTTCTTATCAAAAATAATTTCTGCCCTCTACTTTGGATCTTGGAGATTCACAAAGGAACTACATTTTCTCCTTTGAATTTTGCCTCCAAACCATTCTCCCTGGCTAGTCCTTAGAGCCCTCAACCAAGATCCATGATGATCCACTGGTCTCCAGTTCAAAAATTTCAAATTGGGCCTGCTGCAAGTTTGGACCATATTTGCCAAATTTGATGAAATTCAATTGTTTTCTCCTCCTAAAAATCTGAGAAAATTCAGGTAGCCTCTGGATGCATTGAGAGGTCACCTCACCAAGTCCCAGCTCTAGAAAAAAATTCTTCATGCCAAATCATTTCGTCGAACACCTAAAGGGCACTGTTACTGTCAATGTTCAGAAATTCAGAGATACAGTTTCAGTGAGCACTGTCGTTTTCTTCAGAACCCGTTCTCGATCTCGCCAGTAGCCGCGGTGGCGCCGTGCGCCCTGTGCTTCCTTCTTATCCCTGCGCCGCACGATCGCCTGGAGGTTTGCGGGCGTCGGCGACGAGCAAGAGGAGGTGCGCCACCCCGTGAGCGACGGCAGCAGCGCTCTTTGCGGCCACCAGAGAGGCGCAGCGTTGGACGGCGCCGTCCAGCGCCGCCCAAGCCACCAGAAGCCACCGCGTGGCCATCCACTCACCCGTGCATGCTGCAGTCCGTCGTCGTGAACTGGTAGGCACGGAGCGCGCTCCCTGCCGCCGCCGTGCCCGTACGGCCATCCCGTCAAGGACCGGCGCATTACGCCTAGCCCGACCAAGGTTTAGCGGGGGAACGGCACCAGTGATCCTCCCTGATGGTGCCTAGCCGCTTAAACTCCCTGCCCAACCTCTGCCTCGCCGTAATTGCTTGCCGGAGCTATCCCGTTCACGGCCACCCCCTCGGATCGCCTATAAAAGGAGGTCCCGAGCTTGAACTCGAACCCGCACCACCTCTACACACCACCAATACCACGCCAACCACTGGAAGAGCCCCGGGGGAGCCTTCTTCCCCAACTCCGGCCGCCTCGACCCGCCACGGGATCCAGCGAGATTCACTCCCGTGCGTGCACCCCTACCCCTCAGCTCTTGCCAGTAACCTCATAGTACACTCACTCTTCTGACCCGCGCATCAATTTGGAGCTTGCAGCACCCACCGGAGTACTCCACCATCGCCCGAACCACCGTCCGCCGGAGAAAGTGTTGCCGTCGACGTGGTGCTCTCCGACGGCCAAGTCCACCACCCACCGACGCGGAAGATCACCCTGAACCTATTGGTACCCTCTGATCTCTTTGCCTCGCCGTGGTTCAACGCCGGCGACCATCGCAGCCTTCGGGCGCCAGCGAGCTCCGTTGGGAGTTTTAAACCTGACGGGTGGGACCCCCCCCCCCGTCAGCCTCTTTCTTTTACCCCTTCGTACCGTTTTCTGAAAGCGCCTTCGGGCAAAATGTGTTTTCTCCTTGGGCTGGCACATTTCATACCGAACCGTTTTCTGTTTTCTCAAACAAGTCCCTGGATCTTTTCTGTTTCATCACAGATCAGTCCCTGGACTAAAACCCTTATATCTTTTTAATAAAAGATGATTTTTGATTGATTCCTTTTTTGTCAGTCTTGTATTTTTGTCTAGTTTTTTATAGTATTTATTTGAAAAATTCTTGAAACAACTTTTATACACGCGACGATTTTCACGTTAGTGTACGGTTTCGTTATACCGTAGGTTTCGGAGGAGGCGACGGAGCCGCGAACTTCGCCGAGCTAGACTCCGACTTCTCCGAACCAGGCAAGCATGTTTGAACCTTTGATATGATAGGTGTTTAGCATGTTTGCTTGAATGGTTTGTGCGTGGTATGTGAGCATCGGTGAGTATTACGTTGCAATGCAAGGCAACCAACCGTGTGTTTCAAAGTTACTGTGATCTTTGATGAGAGATGACTTGACCATGTGGTGACATGAAAGGTAGTAAGATGGTATTGTTGTAGCATGCCAGTCTTACGTCATCCGATAAACTCCGACGTTAACGTGGACTGAGTCACGTTACCGTTCTTCCCCTTTCGTGCTGCCACATGTTTTCTGCAAAGAATACGGTTCAGTAAGTTGTTAACCTCTTTCCTTGTACGCACCAAATAGAGGGGCCGGGATGAGGGTTCCATGGCCTTGGATTAAAGCCAGTCATCCGGTCAGGGGGCATGGGTGTTTCCGGTTGGGACCGAGAGGGGGGCACCCCTTAGAGCGCGCGGTATAAATTTGATCCCATGCTACGCGAGGTTGTAGCCTCCCCGTCTCAAAGTTTTTCTTGAACGTTGCCGAGGGTGATTCCTGGCATCGGAATGTTGAATGGGTGTGTACTGGATAGATGTGTTTCTCCTAAAACACCGTAAACGGAACTAGTCCCTTGTGACTACTGAAATCCGTTGGCTGTGGTTAAATAGTACAAACTCTGCAGAGTCAAATCCCTCCGAGTCATCGTGTCCATGGTCAAGGACCATGGCCAGTATATCCATATCTATGTCAGTCTCCGTGGTAAATCCCCGGTGAGCAAGCTTGAGTGGTATACCCGTTTAAAATTGTTATTCCTGTGGATGGACTAACCTTTTATTTATCTCGTATCTGAATATTCCCTTGCAATGATTTAAATTCATGAGCTACTGAAATATTAAGTTATGAAATATAAGCCCTTTATGTGATGTCGCTTAGACGTCCGACTGTGGCACTCTTGTCTTTTAATATCAATATAAGCCCTTTATGTGATGTCGCTTAGACGTCCGACTGTGGCACTCTTGTCATTTACTTTCAATATAAGCCCTTTATGTGATGTCGCTCAGACGTCCGACTGTGGCACGCCCGTTATTTACTTTTGATATAAGCCCTTTACGTGATGTCGCTCAGATGTCCGACTGTGGCACGCACTGTCAGTTATATTCCATTATAAGCCCTTTATGTGGTGTCGCCTTGATGCCCGACTGCGGCATTGTTATTTCATTTGTATCCTTTCGAGGAGTCATTCAGACACTCGATTGGCCTTCAGTACTACATTGTGATTTCGGAAGGACTACTGCCCGACTTCCCTTTTATTTTCCCATGCATTGCTATCTCATTCTCTGAGTGCGCTTTGTTAATCTGTTCATATGCATCATGTTTACATTTGTTATATCTTATGTCCGAACTGTCTTGCGAGTACTTTCATAGTACTCACCTGGCTTGTTGATTTGGCCAGATGTTGACGAAGGCGATCTCATGGATGAAGAGTTTGATAGTGAGTCCGACGCCTAGAGGAATCCCAGTCAGTCCCGTGCGATCCTGGATATTGGTCACTTGTATTATATACGCTTCCGCCACCCACAATAAGAATCCTCGAGCCTCACTCCGACGCTCGAAGAGCTGTTAGATTCAGGAGTCTTGTCACCCACTTCACTATGATATATCCACCACCGCTTTTATTGTGAGTCAGTAGTTATGCCACCCTATCCGCCTTTATGTATTATCGGCGTGCTTGTAATAAATTGTTGAGCAGTCTCCGCTCAACCTTGTATTATATTTAGTACTCCTGGTTTTCCTTCTGTGATCAAGAAATTGTCTACCAGTCAGGAGGATTCTTCTCCACTGGTCCGTAAAAGGGATCGGTTTCTCAATAAATATTTTTGTTGGAAAACCGGTCGTGACACTTATCCAAACTTCGAACGCGTAGACGGGAACCAAGTGGCGTGCTAGCTAAGCCTCCAGGCCGCCGCCCGTTGTGGGCATGTCATGTGGCGCCGAGCGGCCGGGCCAGTCTGCCAATCCACACTCGCGATGGGACACGCCTGCTGGCAGGGCCTGCCACTACCACGCCTCGGAACGCGAGCAGATCCGCTGCGGACGAGGTGGGCGGTTGAGTTCCCCGCGGAGTTACTGCGCGTAGTAACTCATGCGATAAACGTGGGGGCGCGGGGTCGTGGGCATAGTAAATCCACGATCACCCCCTCGGCTTCGCAGCCCGTAGGCCTATAAGTAGGGGGGAGGGGGAGCGGCGGAGCACGCGCGTCCCTCCTCCCCATTCTTTCCTCCTTCTTCTTCCTCTTGCCGTAGCGCCTCCAAGCCACGCTGAGCACTGCGGTGGTTTATCTCCGATGAGCTCATCCTCCAATCCCACGCCCCCCATGGCGCGCTCCGGAGCATGGGACAGCTCCGAAGTTCACGACAACCACATTGACTTCCTCCGCCAGACGCGGCGACTGCCCGGCAAAGATTACGTGAAGGTCCGCCTCGCGCCGAAAAGGGAGATCTCGCCAGCGCCGGAGGAGGGAGAGCTGGTCATCTTCCGCTCGCACTGTCTACGCGGCCTCGGCCTGCCGGCGAGCAGCTTCTTCCGGTCCTTCCTCGAGTTTTACGGCCTTCAGCTGCACCACCTCACCCCGAACACGGTGGTGCTGCTGTCCGCCTTCGTCACTTTGTGCGAAGGCTTCCTCGGCGTCCTCCCCACCATCGAGCTTTGGGGGAGCTCTTCTACATCAAGCTCGGCACCCTCGTCGCGGGTGTGCCGGCTCAATGGGGCGTGTTTATCACGGTGCGGAGGCCGATGGCCGAAAATCCGTTTCCTCCCATCACGCTGATCAAGTCGGTGAAGATGTGGCAGCGGTCGTACTTCTATGTGAAGAGCGTCTTCCCAGAGGGCGACCGGGTCAACTTGCCGGCTTACGAAGCCGGCCCGCCGGCTGGGAGGCGGCCCAACTGGTCGTACCGGGCCAAGACGATGTCGCCTTCTGGAGCCGCCGCCATCGCGCGGCTCCGAGTGCTGACACAGTCGGAGGGCCTGACCGGGCCCGACTTGCTGTCCGCCTTTGTGGCGCATCGAGTGCTCCCGCTCCAGGGCCGCCCTCACATGATCTGCTAGATGAGCGGGCATCAGGACCCAAGTCGGCTGTGCACCAAGGAGATGCCTCACGCCGAGGTAGCTCACATGGTGATCTATCTTGCGAACTGTGAGCTCACGGAGGAGTGGAGGTTTGGCAAGGAGCCGTATTCACGCGCCAATCCCCTACCTATGGTAAGTTATCTTTCTCTTTCTCTGTCCTTTTTGTTGCCGAGTTCGGCCTGTCCAACCTGACCAATCGGCCTTTGAACAGAGCCCCCTCCTCCAGCCGGCAGCCAGCGCCGCGGGGCCGGAGCGCCGATTCCTCCCAGACCGAGCGGAGAGCGACGTTGATGACCCCGACTTGGGGGCGGCGGCCTTGGAGGACGCTGCCGAGGGAGGAGGCGGCGAAGCAGGCGGCTCGAGGCTCGGAGCCAGCCTCGAGGATTGGCCCGACGATGAGGCGGGGGAAGTCGCCCCGCTCTCCCAGCCAGGGGCCGGCCAGCCGGGCGCGAGCTCGTCTGCTGCGCCGGATGCCCAAGGCGGCGCGAAGAAACATAGGGCCGCGCCGAGCTTGTTCGGCAGCCGGTCGAAGAAGTCCAAGGGCTCGGCCGCGGCGACCAAGCGGGATGAAGCGGCCGCAAAGGCCATCCATTTCCACAAGGCGGTGAAGGAGTCATAGCTGGTTTCTGCGTAAGTACTGCCTTCCTCTTGTGCCTTCATTGTTTCCCTTGTTGATTCTGTCTGAGTTAATTTACTTTGTTTCCCTTGGTCTAGGGCTCCGCTCTCTCTCGAAATTGGCCGCCACCTCCATCGTGGGGTCGGCGGAGACCTCCACCACCACTCGGCGGATCGATCCGGCCGCCGACCTCCGGGAGGCGAGGGAGTGGAACGTGCAGGAAGCGCGCGAGGAGCAGGAAGCCGCCCGCCTGGAGAAGGCGGAGGCCGTCGCCCTAAAGAAACTGGCGGAGGCCGAGGCAGCCGACGTGGCGAAGAAGCAGGCCGAGGAGGCCGCGCACCGCCAGTCGGCGATACTCATCACTCCCCTGAACTCTGCGCCGCCACCATCGGAGTTTGTGGTGCAGACTGGGGAAGCCGGCGACGAGCAGCCGGTCATGGAGAGGGACGGCGGCGACGTCGCCATGCCGGACGTGATCGTGCCTCCACCGTCGCCGTCTGGGAGCGTGCAAGGCGAGCAGCCGGCGGACCCGCCGGTGCCGCCAGCTGGAAACAAGGTGGTGACGGGCCCGACTCTTGAGGTCGGCACACCGACGCGCCGGTGACTTGCAAAGGCGGCTTCGGCGCCACGCCCGCTGGAGATCGGCGCCGCAAGCTCCTCGATCCCGGACACTGAGGCGACCAGCGCCGCGCCCACTGGGTGGGTGCGGGGTGGCCGGACGGGCCCTCTGAACAAGGCGATCCTGGATGTTCAAGCCTAACTCCGCGCCGAAGCCGACGCTATCAAGCACTGCAACAAGGCGTATCTGGAATCGCGAGAGGCCATCCGGGTACGCTTCTTGCTTCTTTGTTTTTAAATCTTGTATTGCTTCGTGGGGGCGCGTCAGCGCACCCACTGGGTGTAGTCCCCGAGTTCCGGGCCGGCTGCTGAGCAGGGGGCTCGGAACTTTAATTAGCAGGCTCTGAGTGCTGATATCCTTGCTGCAGGATTATCATAACCTTCGTGCTGCCGCCTTCAACTCCAAGGTCTAGGAGTTGGATCAACGTGATGTCGACTTGTCGGAGAGCCAGAGTAAGTCTTCTTCTTTTTCTGCGGGGGCGCGCTGGTGCACCAGCGGGCTATAGTCCCCGAGATTCGGGCCGACTGCTGAGCAGTCAGGCCGGATCTCCCTGGCAACTATTCTTCTTTCTGTTGATTTTGATGACTCCTTTCTCCGCGGGGGCGCGCTGACGCACCCGCGGGCTTTAGTCCCCGAGATTCAGGCCGACTGCTGAGCAGTCGGGCCGGATCTCCCCGGCGACTCTACCTTTTCTCTGTTGGCAACTGACACCTTTCCCTTCTTCTTTTCTTCTGCAGAGGCCAACGCCGCCTTGCAGCAGCAACTAGGCGAAGCCAACACTGCATTGCGCGCTAAGGAGGAGGAGTGCAGCAAGCTGGCTGAAGAGCGCGACCGGCTTGTCGCGCAACTGGTGGAATAGGCGGAGCTTCTCAAGAAGGCCCAGAAGGAGGCGGAGGACAAGGAGACCGGCCTCCTTGCTGAGTTCGCGGCCGAACGCTCCGCCTGGACCGACAAGGAGGCAATGCTGACCTCTGGCTTTCACGAGATCTTAGACATAGTCGATGGTGAGCTTCCCTCTTTTTCCTTCTTTGAGCTGCTGACAGTTGGTCGAGCCGGCTTCTTGTCTCTAACTTTGGCTCTTTGCTTTCTGTCTTGGCAGACTTCTTCCCTGGTCACTCGGACGCCGCCAATCAGGCCATTGAAGATGATCGCGAAGGACGGAGGATGGAAGGCGCACAGATCGCCGCCGACGCCCCCCGAACCCTTAGCGAGCAGCTCCTGAGCATCGAGGCCCGTCTTCTGCCGGCTCACCGGATGCTGCGCCGTCTTCAGCGTGTCGGTGCCCAGGCGATCGCCCCCCTGTGGCCGGACATGCCCGCACCGCGCACTCCTAGTCGGACTGCCGACTGGCTGGAGGTGGCGGCCGGCCGTCTTGAGGCCTGGAAAGGCTCCTCGGCCCGGGCTGGAGCGCGCGGGGCCTTGGAATTCATCAAGGCGTGGTACCCTGGGCTAAATCTAGCCCAGCTGGCCACGTTTCGGCTTGAGGCTCAGGCGGAGTTGGCGGTCGTGGAAGATGACCTCGTCAATCATGCAGCGTCAATCGCTGAGTACACCGACACCAACGTCTTCATCCCGGAGCGGGTTGAGAACGGCGCCGAGGCGCCACCAGAATGGTTCGGGCTGAACCCGGAGGACGGCGAGGACTCGGCCGAGGTGATCGACTCCAGCAGCGAGGAAGAAGGCGAGGCGGAGAAGGAAGGCGAAGAGGAGGTACCAGAGGTCGGAGCGGATGGCCAGCCTCAGCTCGACCGCGCCTCCAGCAACGAGCCACGCCTAAGCGAGCCAGCTACCACTGGAGGCGACCAAGCGGAGACTGACCCGCCGGCCGCTCCACCAACCGGCGCCACCGACTCCTCCGATCCATCGAACCCGTCTGCCGCTCCCTAGGCCGCCAGTTTATCTTTTGCTTTACCTGCCATCAGTCTCGACGAATTTGTTAATTTTGCACAATTCCACCCGCGGGGTGTATCTCAAACTTTCGTTGAATATCGGCCAAGGGCCTTTGCTATGTAAAATATTTTTCCGAGTTCT